>NW_027180086.1:2500-7500 GCF_036669925.1 Montipora capricornis | reverse complement strand
GTTTGTAAGAACACTTTTTAAATTTCATTAAGGAGGCTGGAAATGGTTTTTGGCTTCATGTGCACATGTAAACCTACACACGCCATAAATAAGAAACATGCGTCAGCTGAATGAATCAAATTTGTATCGAAAGGTTGAACGCGCAACACACTCGAAGTGAAAATACGGCATAAAATCACGCAAACCGGACAAAGAACCAGTGGAAAAAAATTGTCTTTATCTTGAAATTTTGCTGGGTGACCTATCTTGATTTTTTGCAAGCACGTATCATTCACAATGGCACTTCAAATAAAAGAGGTTTCAGGTAAAGTTATCTAGTAGAATTTTCTGTAAACTATATGAAACGCCCTTTTTCGATGTACCTTAAAGTCTACTGCATAACTTTTTGTCATACTCTCTAAGAAGTTAAAGAGTTTAGGAAGATTTCCAACAAAGAAATAAAAACGGTGGGTCACCGACGTAGTTTTTCGGATAATTTTCAAAAACTGAAATTTAGAGGGCCTTTTTGTGGACCTGGCGTGTTGCCATGGTAACCGATATGACGTGATAAAAGCCCTTAAAGTATTACCCAACAATAGAGTTGCAAAGATATTTATAGTTTGCCTACACTATGAAATATATACACCTATCTACCCCATGAAATGTATCTTTCATCGCTTCACAAACACTATAGCAACGAAAAACCCTTTCGAGCCTCATTAAGCAAACAAAGAAATCAGTTATATGTGCTTACAAATGTAAATACATGTACAAGGGCATTTCACATTCCAAATTGTTTTAAAGCATTTTGCATCCAACCACTGAGGTTACAGGTAATCTGTTTTAATCTGAATGAGTTCATTCAGTATCAATCCTCTTCAAACTTTTGACATAAAATGGAGAAGAAACCACTCTATCTATTTTTTTTAGTTTTGCAATGTTACACAGAATTGTAATAGAAACTGATCAAGATTAACCAAATGTTGGAATCAAGTTAACCTGAAACATGGAGCCAGAGACCTACCTCATCATTTCCTTCCATATGACTGCTCACTCCATTGAAACACCCTGTGTCATTGCCCAAAATATCCTCACAGTCATTAACTCGGGTGAAACCTGTCAGAGCAAAAAGATCATGAGTCACAAAACTCTTATTATGCAATTTACTGTCAACTCAGAAAACCGTGAACACCCTGAAATATTTCAGGAATGTTACTGTAAAATCCTGAAATATTTCGCTGTTCACAAACGTTTCGGATTTTATTTCCCGCTTTCTATATGAGCCTGTATCTATCAATCAAGACTACTCTATAAACTCTACATACCGTGATTAGACATAGCTGCCTCAAGATCCTCATCACCAGAAGAATCAGATGACCACATATCTTCGCAGGGCTCATGATCAGGATGATATTTTGGTTTCTTTGCCTCATGTTCCAAATCCTCAGCGCCATCTTTGGTCATCCAACGCTCTTTCTACACATCGTAATAAGCCCTCCGATGTTTCCAAAAAGCAGCCCTGGACAAGTATTCATTGCAATGCCCACAAAACAGTCTAGTTTGCTTTCGCAAGCGGGAAGACATCTTAGCAGTATAAGAAGCATTAACATTAAATCGGAAACAGACTTGACGTGAACGGATGTGGAATTGTGAAAACCGGTGGCCGTGTTGCCGCCATCTTGATTTGCTTGTTTTAGCTCAGCCAATCACGTACCAGCTGATAGAAAAAAGCCAATTAGAAACTTATATTCATGGCGGGAACTTTCGGAACTAGCGTCATGAAATTAGCGTCATGAGCGAATTTTATCTGCTAGTTGAGTTGTGTCGCTGTGTGAAAGTTTCTTCCTTCGTGACCTGATTCCTAACCTTTTCTACCTGCAAAATGGAAGATCAGTATGTCGTATTGCTTGAAAAGGTTCTCACGGAAAATAGACGCCTCAGAGAAGCAATAGAAGCGCGAGATAATGAGCAGCGAAACATGCTTCAGGAACTAGCATCTAAAATGGAGAGCGGCTTACCACAAGAAAGAGCGAGCAGAAAAAGAACTAGGAAGATCCCAATCCCGCAACCGTGCCGAGTAAGTATATTCTATCGTTAGTTTTTTAAAACGGCTTGTTGTACGATGAATGTATACATAATGCCTATGACTTCATGCGGTTCATTTGGGGAATCGCGTATGGACTGCGTGCGTGAATCCTGATTTCTCTGCGCCTCTGGCTAGTTTCGGTATTTTTTCCTTTGAGCAGTGTTTGTTTAGCTGAACTTCTTTGCTATTCCTCTATTCCGAGTATTGAGACGATTCCACCGAGTTTTCGTGGGTGTTTACATGTGAAAACTCCACCAATACGAATTTCATGTCATGTGCTATGACCATAGGCAACCCAAACTCTGAGTGCTGAGTGCTTTTCAAATGAATAGATGGGAATTGATATTTTAAAGGGTAAATAACTGGATGTTATATGGGTAATTCAATAGAATAACCTTACATTTAAGAAATCCTTGTGTCCTGTCGCTTTTTTATGCTATCACTGGGGCCATTTACATGTAGATGTTTTTTGCCACCCTTTTGAACTATAAAATGGCCCCTGGGAGACTATAAGAACTCCACAGGGCAAACACCCTTCTGAAATGTATTAAGTGTATTTTATTGATTTACCCCAGGCCTATGGATAAGTTTTTTTGCTTCAATGGTTTTGTCACTTCAAAAGCACAACTGTTAAAGTGGTACTATGATCAGAAAATCAAATCTCTTAACACTAAGTGACTCAAGTTTTAAGCCTTAAAGTTAAAAAAGACACCAGTTTATTTTCACTGGAATTTTCCTATTTAATTGTCTGCCATTACTAACTTTAAAATCTTGACAGAGCTTTATACTATTGAGGAGAGAATGACTCAGGGCACTTTCCTTTTGTCAGGACTGGCTGGCCAGACCCATCAGTTTGCAAAGAAAATGCAACAAATTGAAAGAACACTTGCGAGATAATCCTTCGCATTCTTCTGGAAGAGTATATATCATCTTCAAAATGTTTTAATTTGAAAGCGGTTTAGAGTTAGTCCTTCCAAATGCCTGGTCGGGACGGTCAGTTCTGTCAAATGGAAAGCGTCCTCAGACTCACTGTTTACAAATGCAATGCACTTGTACCCGACTGAATTAATGTGCCGCACAAGAGTTTTGGGCTTTCAGATTTTTAAAGTTATGTTTTGCATACATAATAAACTGCTTTTAACTATGGTTTATACACTGAAATTTTAAGCTATTGAGCGAATGACGTCACTTTTTCCCTTGATCCAACCCTCTGAGACCGTAAAGGTGCTCAGTTTTGATATACATGTATGAGTAATGGCAGACCGTGAAATTCAGAACTTACACTCAGAAGTAAACAGCCTTTAGATAAAACTTAAAGCTCAAAATTTTGCCAGGAAGGTGTTAAGCAAACACACTTTCGAAATCTGAAGAAAAAAATGAAGTTATATTTTTATCATAGTACCACTAAACATTTGCCTCATGAGGTCTCGCAAATACCTGGTGGAATAACAACAAGAACAACAGCCCCTTAAAGCTTTTTTCAAATTTCATAAAACAATGATCAACAACAGTAGGTTTGAAGAATTATTTAAGTAATCAGTTAAGATTTAAGTTATATTTCTAACCCGCAATGAAGTAACTTTCTCCCCAAAGAGCAAAAGAGATGGTCTTCTTCGCACAAAATCTTAGCAAAAATGTGCTGCTTATACAAGCGTGTTTAGTCATTTGTTTTTTTAATCACAGCAAGACTTTAGAAAGATGTACAAAGCACTGAAAGGGAATGAAGATTTTCAACACTTCAAGTTGGATGAGAGGTACAGACTTGACAGTCAATATTGCATTTTTTAATGTACAGTTTGGACTGAAACAATAATCAATGTGTGCTAGTACTTAAACTGTGAGTAGTAATATACTCAAGAAACAAAAATCTATTGAATTTGGAACATTTAAAGAGGTCTTATTCAAAATGATTCATGTAATGTTATTTGAATTGGCAACTTCCAACATTTTGGGGAAATAAAAAGTCCTTTGAATAAAATTAATATCAAAAATTAAGTGACAGTCCTTGTCAGTGTTGATGAGCCAGCTTCACAATCTTGGGCAGAATGCACCAAGGCTTCTGTACAAGGCTCTCTCTAACTGAGTGGTATAGTGCCTAGACTGAGTTTTTCTACCCTATTTGGAACTTGGAGCTTTCTCATTGTAGAATGCTGATTAAATTGTAACTTGCATACAATAATTATGACTTAGCTTGTCATATGCAATTTTTTTCTGATCTTGGCATCTTCTAAATCAACTTTTTTAGCTTCTTGGCCAATGCCAATCAGGAAGCCACCCACAGGGTCATTGAGGCAGTGGTAGCCGATCATGGTGGAACAAACAAGTGCCCTTGGTCTGCGGCTGAGATGAAAGGTAATTATACATGTAGTGGCAGCCACACAGTCAAGCTACATGTACTGTATGTCATAATTTGTGTCGATTTTCTTTTAAATGTCAATCGAGTATTCAAATCTGCACACCAGTTTTGAAATTTCCTCTCAATTCCTGGGTATAGTTCCTTTGCATATTCAAAGCAGAAAGCTACGAAATTTGGTTTACTGCAAAAACATACTGCATTTTATGTCACTAGCATAGTCCTGCTTAATGACTGTAAGCTTGTAACAGGCTTGTAAACTTGCAACAGATTGCAAATATAGCAAGGACTTTTAAATGTCACCAACAAAATTATAAAACAACTAATAATGCTCTGTCCCAAGGGAAGTCAGTGAAATGAATGTTTTGGAAGCCCATGTAAAGAGATGAGTTACAGTTCTCTAGTCAGCGCTGAACAACACGACGCGACATGTAAGGAAGCCACTGATTGCTCTTTAACCCTTTAAGCCCCAATGGTGCCACTTATAGATTTTACTTTGTCTAAAGCCAGATGATTTGACTCATCAATGGGGGGGCCCTTGGGGCTTAAAGGTTTAAGAGTTTGAGTGACAGTTAGGTCAAT
>NW_027180085.1:17500-20547 GCF_036669925.1 Montipora capricornis | reverse complement strand
TCAAAAGCGACGAGTACTGGAACCTTGACAACAATCTATCGCCCGTCGAGACGAAATCAAAGTGAGCAGTATTTACCTTAAGTACAAGGTAATTTGACACAATTGAGTTTGTTGTCTTCACGCACGCAATGCATAGGAAGAGGTTTTCGCCTCTAAGAGCAAATATGTTGTTTGTTTCAATAAAACTTTCGCTGGAAAAGGATTCTGTGGTATTTTCTGCCTTTGTGAATTATAATATCATGTTGTGTATTGAATTTTCGAGCTTAAGGTTGAAATGTGATATGCGAGAAGTTTTTTAGTTTTTGCTCTGTAAGCGGGAAGGTTCACAGGCCTGTTGAAAGCGTGCTCGAGTTTCAACAAAATGAGCCCCAAAATCAGTGAAAACTTGTGACGCAGATGAATAATAAAGTAGCTGCTATTTCCAAAATGATGGAATTACCTGGTGATAATAACGTCGTACGCGTCTTGGAGAGTAAATTTTGACTTTGCATAAACAAGAGTTGGGCGATTGTGATCTTTGTTTTGACTTCGCTCATTTCATTGTCAAACTTTATAACACTTGACAGAAAAAGAAACTTTTTAAAAACCCGGTATCTTGCCATCATTTGACACAGATGCTTCACTGTTTGACGAGTAACATGCAGCGGTAACGTAATCACGGCGCCCGCTGAATTCCGGCCATGTCACTTTTCGATTTTGCAATTTACTTGAACGTAGCAAAAATCTCCCAAAATGTTTTGTCGCTGATCGTAACTTTTTATATTCTATATTCACGGTTCAAAATTAATGTTGTTTTGATGTCGTAAATATTTTATTCTCGATCGACCGTCCGGGAAACTTCCTTCTGCTCTTTCTGAAAACTGTGTATCAATAGTTATTTGCTTTTTCATCAATATTTGTTTTGCATAAAGCAAGCTAACAAGATCTGTACCTTGCTGAGTTCGCATTTGTTAGAGTTAATAGTATTTTCGGTCCGATGCTCTGTTTTAAGAGGGGTACATTGTTTCGGTCTCCCATCCAAACACTAACCCCGCCCGGCAGGGCTTAACTTCAGTGAACTTTAGTATTAGAAAGCCTTCAGATGCTCAGAGGGCACACTTGTGGTAAAAAGAAGTTGTGAGGGAACTTGAAAATTATCAACATGTCAGCCCAGAAGCCAATGTTTCTCGCTTCTCTTTTATTTGTTATTCTTCAGAGACTGGAATGCTGTATTTCAATACCAACAATTCAGTGCCTTCTGATTTTCTGTAGCACGTACCACAGGCAACCCAGTGTATGCTTCACAGAAGCATCTCGTTTAGGAAGGAAGGGGTAGTTTCTAAAGAAACTGTGGTGCTGCGTCGGTGGGGAATTGGTTTTATCAACGGAGTTGATAATGTAAATTGGCCACCGTACAGAGATTCTAAAAGCTGACGTTTCGAGCGTTAGCCCTTCGTCAGAGCGGAATCGAGGGATTAAGGGTTACGTGTATCTTTTATAGTAGTGTAGGAGCTACGCTATTGGTGGTAACATGGCAATGCGAAAAGTAGTAATATATTAGTTAAATGAAAAGCGTTCGTTAATACCGGGAGGATTAAGGGTGCCTTAATTGTGTTCCAGATTCTTGCGGCTTTCCGTCGTACCTAGATGTAGGGAAAGGCCGCAGATAGCCATGTGTTTTTTGGAGTGGTTAGGCAGATTAAAATGGCGAGCGACTGGCTTAGATGCATCCTTGTCATTCTTATCAACATCGCGAAGGTGTTCGCGGAATCGATCGCCTAGTCGTCTACCTGTCTCACCAATGTATAATTTATTGCAGAACGTACAGGTTATGCAATAAATGACATTTGTGGAGGCACGTAGTACGCCGATTACCTTGTTTATATGTAGCAAAGTGTTTCAGAAGTTCCAAGAACTTCTTCACATACTCACACGACGATTTTCTTTTCTAGATTCCGAAATGGCGCTGATGTACAACGACGAATCCGTTTAACGAAGAAAGAGAGACAGACGGTGCGGAGAACGATTATTGAAATGGTAAGAAGCTCAAATTATGAAAAAGGTAGTTTAGAACTCGCTTCTGGAACTACTCACGCTACCGGCGCTCATTGAGACGAACCCGATATTCCATTCTGTCTTGTCTCATTCCTTTGACAAGTTGTTCGACATCAGGAGCCAACTGGCAAGAAATAAGCCAATATCGAACAGTTTCCCTCCTTTTTGGCAAAACGCAAATTTCAGACGACGTTTCCCGTTTGCTGTAAAGGCGATTCTTGATCTCTTTGTTTACAGTAAGCGTCAGGCGTGAATTTGTTTTTTACTAAGAATCAAAGAAGGACTGATTCGATTTCGACTAATTTCTTGTGTGTACGCCACAGCTATTGAACCACTTTTTCAATAGCCCGTTTCCGAGTTACTGATTGCCTCGGTTTCAAAGCGAGTCCTGGTGCACAACCATTCAAATGAAAATTAGTTGCTTATTCTTGTCAAACTCATTTCCCTTACAATAGTTGAGCACCAAGACTCACCTCGAAACAAACAGCAACTCGGAAATGGCCTGGAGTAAGAGAATTTGCATGGTTTTATGATAAGGGAAGCCTGTCATTTGCCGTTTTACATTGCGCCCCACTCCATTCCCCCCCCCCCCCCCCACTTATCTTCCCCTCCCCCCAAACCCCACCCAAATGAGAACTTTAATTTTGCTCTCTCTTGGAAAAGGCAATAATGTTCTTAGGGTGTCTTTAAAGCTGTTTTCAAAGGGAAAGCCCTTGTTGTTTTTCAAATCGCGCCAAAAAGTGTTTTACTGCAATTCTCTCTGATTCTTGTTCGTCCACATCAGGGTTCAAAGTTAGCGACCAAACGGTCGCATATGCGACTTAATTTTTGGTTGTGCGCCTAAAAAATCATGTGTGTGGTCGCACTCGCGCGCCTTAAACGCTCAAGTGCAGTGTGACTGAATTGCCTCTCTGCTTTCTCATCTGACTATACTTGCGTACTCCGAGTGGTAAGTCACGGAACAAAAACATAAATCAACAGATATAAAGATATACATGACAAAATCTGGCCGT
>NW_027180085.1:0-12500 GCF_036669925.1 Montipora capricornis | reverse complement strand
TTTGCTCGGTTTGAAAATTAGTCTACTGTCTTTCATTCCCTTTGCTCGGTTTGAAAATTAGTCTACTGTCTTTCATTCCCTTTGCTCGGTTTGAAAATTAGTCTACTGTCTTTCACTCCCTTTGCTCGGGTTGAAAATTAGTCTACTGTCTTTCAGGCCCTTTGCTCGGTTTGAAAATTAGTCTACTGTCTTTCATTCCCTTTGCTCGGTTTGAAAATTAGTCTACTGTCTTTCATTCCCTTTGCTCGGTTTGAAAATTAGTCTACTGTCTTTCATTCCCTTTGCTCGGTTTGAAAATTAGTCTACTGTCTTTCATTCCCTTTGCTCGGTTTGAAATTAGTCTACTGTCTTTCATTCCCTTTGCTCGGTTTGAAAATTAGTCTACTGTCTTTCATTCCCTTTGCTCGGTTTGAAGGTTAGTCTACTGTCTTTCCTGCCGTGTGCTCGGTTTGAAAAGTAGTCTACTGTCTTTCATTCCTTTGCTCGGTTTGAAAATTAGTCTACTGTCTTTCATTCCCTTTGCTCGGTTTGAAAATTAGTCTACTGTCTTTCATTCCCTTTGCTCGGTTTGAAAATTAGTCTACTGTCTTTCATTCCCTTTGCTCGGTTTGAAAATTAGTCTACTGTCTTTCATTCCCTTTGCTCGGTTTGAAAATTAGTCTACTGTCTTTCATTCCCTTTGCTCGGTTTGAAAATTAGTCTACTGTCTTTCATTCCCTTTGCTCGGTTTGAAAATTAGTCTACTGTCTTTCATTCCCTTTGCTCGGTTTGAAAATTAGTCTACTGTCTTTCATTCCCTTTGCTCGGTTTGAAAATTAGTCTACTGTCTTTCATTCCCTTTGCTCGGTTTGAAAATTAGTCTACTGTCTTTCATTCCCTTTGCTCGGTTTGAAAATTAGTCTACTGTCTTTCATTCCCTTTGCTCGGTTTGAAAATTAGTCTACTGTCTTTCATTCCCTTTGCTCGGTTTGAAAATTAGTCTACTGTCTTTCATTCCCTTTGCTCGGTTTGAAGAATAGTCTACTGTCTTTCATTCCCTTTGCTCGGTTTGAAAATTAGTCTACTGTCTTTCATTCCCTTTGCTCGGTTTGAAAATTAGTCTACTGTCTTTCATTCCCTTTGCTCGGTTTGAAAATTAGTCTACTGTCTTTCATTCCCTTTGCTCGGTTTGAAAATTAGTCTACTGTCTTTCATTCCCTTTGCTCGGTTTGAAAATTAGTCTACTGTCTTTCACCCTTTGCTCGGTTTGAAAATTAGTCTACTGTCTTTCACTCCCTTTGCTCGGTTTGAAAATTAGTCTACTGTCTTTCACTCCCTTTGCTCGGTTTGAAAATTAGTCTACTGTCTTTCACTCCCTTTGCTCGGTTTGAAAATTAGTCTACTGTCTTTCACTCCCCTCGCTCGGACTGAAAATTAGTCTACTGTCTTACACTCCCTTTGCTCGGTTTGAAAATTAGTCTACTGTCTTTCATTCCCTTTGCTCGGTTTGAAAATTAGTCTACTGTCTTTCATTCCCTTTGCTCGGTTTGAAAATTAGTCTACTGTCTTTCACTCCCTTTGCTCGGTTTCAAACTAGTCTACTGTCTTTCATTCCCTTTGCTCGGTTTGAAAATTAGTCTACTGTCTTTCATTCCCTTTGCTCGGTTTGAAAATTAGTCTACTGTCTTTCATTCCCTTTGCTCGGTTTGAAAATTAGTCTACTGTCTTTCATTCCCTTTGCTCGGTTTGAAAATTAGTCTACTGTCTTTCATTCCCTTTGCTCGGTTTGAAAATTAGTCTACTGTCTTTCATTCCCTTTGCTCGGTTTGAAAATTAGTCTACTGTCTTTCATTCCCTTTGCTCGGTTTGAAAATTAGTCTACTGTCTTTCATTCCCTTTGCTCGGTTTGAAAATTAGTCTACTGTCTTTCATTCCCTTTGCTCGGTTTGAAAATTAGTCTACTGTCTTTCATTCCCTTTGCTCGGTTTGAAAATTAGTCTACTGTCTTTCATTCCCTTTGCTCGGTTTGAAAATTAGTCTACTGTCTTTCATTCCCTTTGCTCGGTTTGAAAATTAGTCTACTGTCTTTCATTCCCTTTGCTCGGTTTGAAAATTAGTCTACTGTCTTTCATTCCCTTTGCTCGGTTTGAAAATTAGTCTACTGTCTTTCATTCCCTTTGCTCGGTTTGAAAATTAGTCTACTGTCTTTCATTCCCTTTGCTCGGTTTGAAAATTAGTCTACTGTCTTTCACTCCTTTGCTCGGTTTGAAAATTAGTCTACTGTCTTTTAGTCTACTGTCTTTCACTCCCTTTGCTCGGTTTGAAAATTAGTCTACTGTCTTTCACTCCCTTGCTCGGTTTGAAAATTATTCTACTGTCTTTCATTCCCTTTGCTCGGTTTGAAAATTAGTCTACTGTCTTTCATTCCCTTTGCTCGGTTTGAAAATTAGTCTACTGTCTTTCATTCCCTTTGCTCGGTTTGAAAATTAGTCTACTGTCTTTCATTCCCTTTGCTCGGTTTGAAAATTAGTCTACTGTCTTTCATTCCCTTTGCTCGGTTTGAAAATTAGTCTACTGTCTTTCATTCCCTTTGCTCGGTTTGAAAATTAGTCTACTGTCTTTCATTCCCTTTGCTCGGTTTGAAAATTAGTCTACTGTCTTTCAATCCCTGTGCTCGGTTTGAAAATTAGTCTACTGTCTTTCACTCCCTTTGCTCGGTTTGAAAATTAGTCTACTGTCTTTCACTCCCTTTGCTCGGTTTGAAAATTAGTCTACTGTCTTTCACTCCCTTTGCTCGGTTTGAAAATTAGTCTACTGTCTTTCACTCCCTTTGCTCGGTTTGAAAATTAGTCTACTGTCTTTCATTCCCTTTGCTCGGTTTGAAAATTAGTCTACTGTCTTTCATTCCCTTTGCTCGGTTTGAAAATTAGTCTACTGTCTTTCATTCCCTTTGCTCGGTTTGAAAATTAGTCTACTGTCTTTCATTCCCTTTGCTCGGTTTGAAAATTAGTCTACTGTCTTTCACTCCCTTTGCTCGTTTGAAAATTAGTCTACTGTCTTTCACTCCCTTTGCTCGGTTTGAAAATTAGTCTACTGTCTTTCACTCCCTTTGCTCGGTTTGAAAATTAGTCTACTGTCTTTCACTCCCTTTGCTCGGTTTGAAAATTAGTCTACTGTCTTTCACTCCCTTTGCTCGGTTTGAAAATTAGTCTACTGTCTTTCATTCCCTTTGCTCGGTTTGAAAATTAGTCTACTGTCTTTCATTCCCTTTGCTCGGTTTGAAAATTAGTCTACTGTCTTTCATTCCCTTTGCTCGGTTTGAAAATTAGTCTACTGTCTTTCATTCCCTTTGCTCGGTTTGAAATTTAGTCTACTGTCTTTCATTCCCTTTGCTCGGTTTGAAAATTAGTCTACTGTCTTTCATTCCCTTTGCTCGGTTTGAAAATTAGTCTACTGTCTTTCATTCCCTTTGCTCGGTTTGAAAATTAGTCTACTGTCTTTCATTCCCTTTGCTCGGTTTGAAAATTAGTCTACTGTCTTTCATTCCCTTTGCTCGGTTTGAAAATTAGTCTACTGTCTTTCATTCCCTTGCTCGGTTTGAAAATTAGTCTACTGTCTTTCACTCCCTTTGCTCGGTTTGAAAATTAGTCTACTGTCTTTCACTCCCTTTGCTCGGTTTGAAAATTAGTCTACTGTCTTTCACTCCCTTTGCTCGTTTGAAAATTAGTCTACTGTCTTTCATTCCCTTTGCTCGGTTTGAAAATTAGTCTACTGTCTTTCATTCCCTTTGCTCGGTTTGAAAATTAGTCTACTGTCTTTCATTCCCTTTGCTCGGTTTGAAAATTAGTCTACTGTCTTTCATTCCCTTTGCTCGGTTTGAAAATTAGTCTACTGTCTTTCATTCCCTTTGCTCGGTTTGAAAATTAGTCTACTGTCTTTCATTCCCTTTGCTCGGTTTGAAAATTAGTCTACTGTCTTTCATTCCCTTTGCTCGGTTTGAAAATTAGTCTACTGTCTTTCATTCCCTTTGCTCGGTTTGAAAATTAGTCTACTGTCTTTCATTCCCTTTGCTCGGTTTGAAAATTAGTCTACTGTCTTTCATTCCCTTTGCTCGGTTTGAAAATTAGTCTACTGTCTTTCATTCCCTTTGCTCGGTTTGAAAATTAGTCTACTGTCTTTCATTCCCTTTGCTCGGTTTGAAAATTAGTCTACTGTCTTTCATTCCCTTTGCTCGGTTTGAAAATTAGTCTACTGTCTTTCATTCCCTTTGCTCGGGTTGAAAATTAGTCTACTGTCTTTCATTCCCTTTGCTCGGTTTGAAAATTAGTCTACTGTCTTTCATTCCCTTTGCTCGGTTTGAAAATTATTCTACTGTCTTTCATTCCCTTTGCTCGGTTTGAAAATTAGTCTACTGTCTTTCATTCCCTTTGCTCGGTTTGAAAATTAGTCTACTGTCTTTCATTCCCTTTGCTCGGTTTGAAAATTAGTCTACTGTCTTTCATTCCCTTTGCTCGGTTTGAAAATTAGTCTACTGTCTTTCATTCCCTTTGCTCGGTTTGAAAATTAGTCTACTGTCTTTCATTCCCTTTGCTCGGTTTGAAAATTAGTCTACTGTCTTTCATTCCCTTTGCTCGGTTTGAAAATTAGTCTACTGTCTTTCATTCCCTTTGCTCGGTTTGAAAATTAGTCTACTGTCTTTCATTCCCTTTGCTCGGTTTGAAAATTAGTCTACTGTCTTTCATTCCCTTTGCTCGGTTTGAAAATTAGTCTACTGTCTTTCATTCCCTTTGCTCGGTTTGAAAATTAGTCTACTGTCTTTCATTCCCTTTGCTCGGTTTGAAAATTAGTCTACTGTCTTTCATTCCCTTTGCTCGGTTTGAAAATTAGTCTACTGTCTTTCATTCCCTTTGCTCGGTTTGAAAATTAGTCTACTGTCTTTCATTCCCTTTGCTCGGTTTGAAAATTAGTCTACTGTCTTTCATTCCCTTTGCTCGGTTTGAAAATTAGTCTACTGTCTTTCATTCCCTTTGCTCGGTTTGAAAATTAGTCTACTGTCTTTCATTCCCTTTGCTCGGTTTGAAAATTAGTCTACTGTCTTTCATTCCCTTTGCTCGGTTTGAAAATTAGTCTACTGTCTTTCATTCCCTTTGCTCGGTTTGAAAATTAGTCTACTGTCTTTCATTCCCTTTGCTCGGTTTGAAAATTAGTCTACTGTCTTTCATTCCCTTTGCTCGGTTTGAAAATTAGTCTACTGTCTTTCATTCCCTTTGCTCGGTTTGAAAATTAGTCTACTGTCTTTCATTCCCTTTGCTCGGTTTGAAAATTAGTCTACTGTCTTTCATTCCCTTTGCTCGGTTTGAAAATTAGTCTACTGTCTTTCATTCCCTTTGCTCGGTTTGAAAATTAGTCTACTGTCTTTCATTCCCTTTGCTCGGTTTGAAAATTAGTCTACTGTCTTTCATTCCCTTTGCTCGGTTTGAAAATTAGTCTACTGTCTTTCATTCCCTTTGCTCGGTTTGAAAATTAGTCTACTGTCTTTCATTCCCTTTGCTCGGTTTGAAAATTAGTCTACTGTCTTTCATTCCCTTTGCTCGGTTTGAAAATTAGTCTACTGTCTTTCATTCCCTTTGCTCGGTTTGAAAATTAGTCTACTGTCTTTCATTCCCTTTGCTCGGTTTGAAAATTAGTCTACTGTCTTTCATTCCCTTTGCTCGGTTTGAAAATTAGTCTACTGTCTTTCATTCCCTTTGCTCGGTTTGAAAATTAGTCTACTGTCTTTCATTCCCTTTGCTCGGTTTGAAAATTAGTCTACTGTCTTTCATTCCCTTTGCTCGGTTTGAAAATTAGTCTACTGTCTTTCATTCCCTTTGCTCGGTTTGAAAATTAGTCTACTGTCTTTCATTCCCTTTGCTCGGTTTGAAAATTAGTCTACTGTCTTTCATTCCCTTTGCTCGGTTTGAAAATTAGTCTACTGTCTTTCATTCCCTTTGCTCGGTTTGAAAATTAGTCTACTGTCTTTCATTCCCTTTGCTCGGTTTGAAAATTAGTCTACTGTCTTTCATTCCCTTTGCTCGGTTTGAAAATTAGTCTACTGTCTTTCATTCCCTTTGCTCGGTTTGAAAATTAGTCTACTGTCTTTCATTCCCTTTGCTCGGTTTGAAAATTAGTCTACTGTCTTTCATTCCCTTTGCTCGGTTTGAAAATTAGTCTACTGTCTTTCATTCCCTTTGCTCGGTTTGAAAATTAGTCTACTGTCTTTCAGTCCCTTGGCTCGGGTTGAAAATTAGTCTACTGTCTTTCAGTCCCTTTGCTCGGTTTGAAATTCGTCTACTGTCTTTCATTCCCTTTGCTCGGTTTGAAAATTAGTCTACTGTCTTTCATTCCCTTTGCTCGGTTTGAAAATTAGTCTACTGTCTTTCATTCCCTTTGCTCGGTTTGAAAATTAGTCTACTGTCTTTCATTCCCTTTGCTCGGTTTGAAAATTAGTCTACTGTCTTTCATTCCCTTTGCTCGGTTTGAAAATTAGTCTACTGTCTTTCATTCCCTTTGCTCGGTTTGAAAATTAGTCTACTGTCTTTCATTCCCTTTGCTCGGTTTGAAAATTAGTCTACTGTCTTTCATTCCCTTTGCTCGGTTTGAAAATTAGTCTACTGTCTTTCATTCCCTTTGCTCGGTTTGAAAATTAGTCTACTGTCTTTCATTCCCTTTGCTCGGTTTGAAAATTAGTCTACTGTCTTTCATTCCCTTTGCTCGGTTTGAAAATTAGTCTACTGTCTTTCATTCCCTTTGCTCGGTTTGAAAATTAGTCTACTGTCTTTCATTCCCTTTGCTCGGTTTGAAAATTAGTCTACTGTCTTTCATTCCCTTTGCTCGGTTTGAAAATTAGTCTACTGTCTTTCATTCCCTTTGCTCGGTTTGAAAATTAGTCTACTGTCTTTCATTCCCTTTGCTCGGTTTGAAAATTAGTCTACTGTCTTTCATTCCCTTTGCTCGGTTTGAAAATTAGTCTACTGTCTTTCATTCCCTTTGCTCGGTTTGAAAATTAGTCTACTGTCTTTCATTCCCTTTGCTCGGTTTGAAAATTAGTCTACTGTCTTTCATTCCCTTTGCTCGGTTTGAAAATTAGTCTACTGTCTTTCATTCCCTTTGCTCGGTTTGAAAATTAGTCTACTGTCTTTCATTCCCTTTGCTCGGTTTGAAAATTAGTCTACTGTCTTTCATTCCCTTTGCTCGGTTTGAAAAATTAGTCTACTGTCTTTCACTCCCTTTGCTCGGTTTGAAAATTAGTCTCCTGTCTTTCCTTCCCTTTGCTCTGTTTGAATATTAGTCTACTGTCTTTCATTCCTTTGCTCGGTTTGAAAATTAGTCTACTGTCTTTCATTCCCTTTGCTCGGTTTGAAAATTAGTCTACTGTCTTTCATTCCCTTTGCTCGGTTTGAAAATTAGTCTACTGTCTTTCATTCCCTTTGCTCGGTTTGAAAATTAGTCTACTGTCTTTCATTCCCTTTGCTCGGTTTGAAAATAGTCTACTGTCTTTCATTCCCTTTGCTCGGTTTGAAAATTAGTCTACTGTCTTTCATTCCCTTTGCTCGGTTTGAAAATTAGTCTACTGTCTTTCATTCCCTTTGCTCGGTTTGAAAATTAGTCTACTGTCTTTCATTCCCTTTGCTCGGTTTGAAAATTAGTCTACTGTCTTTCATTCCCTTTGCTCGGTTTGAAAATTAGTCTACTGTCTTTCATTCCCTTTGCTCGGTTTGAAAATTAGTCTACTGTCTTTCATTCCCTTTGCTCGGTTTGAAAATTAGTCTACTGTCTTTCATTCCCTTTGCTCGGTTTGAAAATTAGTCTACTGTCTTTCATTCCCTTTGCTCGGTTTGAAAATTAGTCTACTGTCTTTCATTCCCTTTGCTCGGTTTGAAAAATAGTCTACTGTCTTTCATTCCCTTTGCTCGGTTTGAAAATTAGTCTACTGTCTTTCATTCCCTTTGCTCGGTTTGAAAATTAGTCTACTGTCTTTCATTCCCTTTGCTCGGTTTGAAAATTAGTCTACTGTCTTTCATTCCCTTTGCTCGGTTTGAAAATTAGTCTACTGTCTTTCATACCCATTGCTCGGTTTGAAAATTAGTCTACTGTCTTTCATTCCCTTTGCTCGGTTTGCAAATTAGTCTCGTGTCTTTCATTCCCTTTGCTCGGTTTGAAAATTAGTCTACTGTCTTTCACTCCCTTTGCTCGGTTTGAAAATTAGTCTACTGTCTTTCACTCCCTTTGCTCGGTTTGAAAATTAGTCTACTGTCTTTCACTCCCTTTGCTCGGTTTGAAAATTAGTCTACTGTCTTTCATTCCCTTTGCTCGGTTTGAAAATTAGTCTACTGTCTTTCATTCCCTTTGCTCGGTTTGAAAATTAGTCTACTGTCTTTCATTCCCTTTGCTCGGTTTGAAAATTAGTCTACTGTCTTTCATTCCCTTTGCTCGGTTTGAAATGGGGCCAGGGCAACAGGAAAGTCATCTTGAAAGATCTTACATCATGAATGTACAATAGGTAAGGACTTTTTAGATGGCTTAGAGCGAGCTACTACATCAATATACATCATACTACATCAAGAATAGACCAATTTCAATATATTAAAATTCAGTTCTAAACAAAAGACATCATCTCGAGGCTCTAGGGAATAAATATAAGGATTTGTATGAGTTTATTCCCCAGAGCCTCGAGATGAGGCCTTTTGTTTTGGACAGAATTTTAATATATTGAAAGTGGTTCTATCTATCATAACAGGGCTCCCTGGCAGCGGCTAGTTCCTGAAAGGTGTCATAACTATATTCCAGGGATGAAGGAGTCTTATTCTAGGCACATTCATACCTGGAATAGAGATATTACACCTTTCAGGAACCGGCCTCTGTTGATGCAGCATTTTAGAGTTGATCCTTGCGATAGTACAGGTTCCTTAAAATTGTTGAAACTAGTGTGAGCCACAAACTTGAATCTACCCAAGTTTTAAAGTAAAAACAAAACAGTCAGATTATTTCCAAGGTCTCTCAAATGATCTTTATAGTGTTGTGGTTCATATTATCTTGTTTTAAAAATTTCAAACCAGTTCAATTTTGATTTTCCTTTGTTTCAGAGTATGATAAAAAAAATCAAAAGAGAACTGATTTTAAGTTCACCAAACCCCAAAATATTTTTTTAGCTTAAAATGAACCTTTGCACCTGTTCAAAACGCATTGCGGCCATTTTTTCCTTTTCCTAACAAATCCTGCCATTTTATAGGCTTCGAAAGTTGCGAAAATCCAAGCATCTTTTGTTCATGACTGAGTCAGAAGGGGAGTGGGTCTATTCCTGATTTGACATCACAAACTGATTTACATTGCATTAACTCTTTGTAAAAATGCATGCAAAGTACTAGTAGATTGTGACGTCAAATCAGGAATAGACCCACTCCCCTTCTGACTCGGTCGTGAACAAAAGATGCTTGGTTTTTCGCAACTTTCGAAGCCTATAAAATGACAGGATTTGTTAGTATAATGAAAAGATGGCCACAATGCGTTTCGAACCGGTGCAAAGATTCATTTTAGCGAAAAAAATATCTTGCGGTTAGGTGCACTTTAAACCAATAAAAGATTGGAAGCACAACATGTTTTTCAAATCATGTCCCTTCTTTCCTTGATTATAAATCATACTGGCTGCGTTAGTCTTTATTATGAGTGGAAGCAGCCAGTCATCAGTGCTCTACAGTTGAATGCTTCACAGAAACATTCAAGGTCCAATGGAGTCGATACTCATCGGGGTGGGGATAAAAGATGAAAGGTGAAGTGGGTGGGGTCTGCAAGGCATTGGTAAGGGAGGCTGCATCCTATACACCACATCGTCCAAGTGTGAATTGCAGTTGGAGCTGTACCCTGCATGTGGTTAGTATTGATGTTATTGTGATTATTGCTGTCTGACTTCGATCCAAGAATGCAGGGGATCTTATCACCGAGGTACAGCTTTCTAAATCTGCCAGTGCTTTGCGTTGCATTTCCTCTCCTCTTGACTTCTAATTTATTATCATTGGAGGCAGCCAGTAATCAGTTCTCTAGCAGCTGAATGCTTCCAAGATATGGTGACGAAGGTCTGCTTCTTTGCACCACGTCATCTGCGTGTGAGTTGGAAGGGCCGACAAACACCTGTCACTGTGGTTTGTCTTCTTAGTGATTATTCGCCGCTTGTACTTGAAAGAAAGCATGAGATCTTCTCACTGAGGATAACGGGGGCTTTCTAGATCTGCTAAGTGCTTGGCATTTCGTTTACCTGGATGCAATACTTTTTTCTGCCATCTGTTAACAGACAATGACAGAAACAAGCATAAACCATGATTTCTAAAAATGCCTAAATTGTAATGCTGGCTACGATCATGGTAGTGAGCAATAAAAGCAAGACAGTTATAATAAAACCACTAATTTAAGGGCAGCGAAGCGAAACATGTTGACATTGTTTACATTTTCACGTGGAATGGTAAAAGACTTGCTACGATATTGTAAATCACCCCTCAACTTGTGTTAGGGAGGGTGGGGGGAGCGATAATCATTGACAGAGTTGCAAACGACCGAAACAAAGTGAACGGGCCGAAATAAAAGACAAAGCAATATACCTCTACCGTGTAACTTGTAAACCAATAGCAAATAGTTTCCTCAAGAATAAATTTTAAAAGAAGGTTTTTTAACTTAAAAAACTCCCCACAGAACTAACACCAATATACACTGGCAGACTTCTTAAAAATTTTTTTTGCAACGCATTTTGTCAGTAGCTATTGCATTCCCTCTGCTTTTCTTTGATGTAGGCGTTTTGTTAGGTTATTTGGCCTTCCGTCAGTGAACTACATGTACAAGCAGGCAGTACTGCTAACAGACTCTTTCATGGCTCCATGCATGTTTAATTGTATTTTTTCCACATAGTAATCGCAGTCTTCCTTAGTTAGTCATTCTCACTGAGGGCCAGTTCCTCCCTACCCTGATAATGTGTTTACAGTGGGTCCTAGACTGTCCTCTAAAAGATTACGAGTCACTGCTTACTCTTTTCAATTGCTATAGAGGTTCTTTGAAACAGTGGGCTTTTGTAACATGAGTGGACACAGCTTTGTTGCTTCTTTTTATTACACTAATAGTAAATAGTTTTTAGTTAGATAATTAAGTAAGCCAGTTGTAAAGTAAATAATTTATTAATTTTATTGACTGATATTTGTAGTGGAAACCATGTACAAATAAAGTTATCATTCATGTCTTAAACAGTCGCTTTGCACACTTGATTTGATTTCACTTGATAATTGTTTAGTTAATTCTCAAAATTATGGACATCAGATGACAGGCAGGACAGCATTCCGAGAGTTTTGGAGTTCTCAGAATTATGCTCCATCGATTACTTAACAATTATTCATAAGCGCAGCGTGGGGATTGGATATGAGATGGTAAATATCCATAACGAGGCGCCGTAGTCGCCGAGTTGGGCTGATAACGCATTACTCTCATATCCACACAAGCGCGGAATGGAATAATTTGTTTTTTTAAATTCCTTGCAACTCCCAAAATGTTGGAAAGTGCGAAATACGAGCGGAAAAAGGTCGAGCCAGGATCCCAGGCGAAGATCGAAAAAAACTTGATGAGAAAGCTGATGCGATGGTTGTACTTAATAGCGTTGTTGTCAAACATATGGCAGGCCTCATCCACAAAAACATTCTTGCACTTTTTCGCGTACTTCTAAAACGTCGAAATTGTACTGCCAGCAACTGTTCCCACACAAAAAAGTTCTTTTTCTCCTTTTTGGCTTTATTCCAAAAAAGAAAAAAAAAAAACGACATTTGTCATTCCAACGCGAAAACATTTTCTAGCTTAGCAACGCTTAACCGTCAATCATTTACCATATAAAGGTCAAACCGAAGGTATATTAGGCTGATAGCCGAGATTGAGTGAACCAATCAGAGCACTCGAACGGCATTATCCGAGGTGTAGAATTTAATAAATGTATTTATCATCCACAAACTTTACCCATCATATAACTACTAAGGCATTCAAGAGTAATGACATTGAATGCCTAAAAGCCAGTGTTCACACTTCACTTGCTTATGATCAACTGAAGTAGTACATGTATATCAGGGAAACCGGTCTTATCATACTGCCAGTTCAATTTTATGCAATTATGTTTCTGTTCACATCTGGCGAAAATTTCAAACATGCAATATCAGCCATCATGTGGCTTCCAGGTGATCTGGTGTGACGTAATATATGGAGGACTGATAAGAAAATGTTTACCGGCTCCCTCATCCCGACAGACCGTCGCAGCGGCCTTAGGTGTTGTTTTTCAGGCTCCCTGCAGTATTTCCATCGCCACAAAACTCAACAGATCATTCCGTGTCTACCAGCAGATTTCCTGTTACGGAAATAAGCCTTCAAGTAGACGGCGCGACGAGCTCTAAAACGGTCGCCTCATGCCTATGTTGAATTAGAACATAATGCCGCGCGCGGTTGTGGGATACGGCGTTAAACTTTTT
>NW_027180084.1:7500-20325 GCF_036669925.1 Montipora capricornis | reverse complement strand
TTCTAAATAACACGTTTTATGAAAACTGCTATTTTGCAGTGTTTGCAGCAGTTTTCCAGTAAAAACAGCAAAAACGTTTATCATGACCAATTTTTAAAAAAGTTAAAATTACAGTGCCAGTGCAAAATTGTGCAAAACGTTCGTTTTAGCCTCTAAATAACACGTTTTATGAAAACTGCTATTTTGCAGTGTTTGCAGCAGTTTTCCAGTAAAACAGCAAAAACGTTTATCATGACCAATTTTTAAAAAAGTTAAAATTACAGTGCCAGTGCAAAATTGTGCAAAACGTTCGTTTTAGCCTCTAAATAACACGTTTTATGAAAACTGCTATTTTGCAGTGTTTGCAGCAGTTTTCCAGTAAAAACAGCAAAAACGTTTATCATGACCAATTTTTAAAAAAGTTAAAATTACAGTGCCAGTGCAAAATTGTGCAAAACGTTCGTTTTAGCCTCTAAATAACACGTTTTATGAAAACTGCTATTTTGCAGTGTTTGCAGCAGTTTTCCAGTAAAAACAGCAAAAACGTTTATCATGACCAATTTTTAAAAAAGTTAAAATTACAGTGCCAGTGCAAAATTGTGCAAAACGTTCGTTTTAGCCTCTAAATAACACGTTTTATGAAAACTGCTATTTTGCAGTGTTTGCAGCAGTTTTCCAGTAAAAACAGCAAAAACGTTTATCATGACCAATTTTTAAAAAAGTTAAAATTACAGTGCCAGTGCAAAATTGTGCAAAACGTTCGTTTTAGCCTCTAAATAACACGTTTTATGAAAACTGCTATTTTGCAGTGTTTGCAGCAGTTTTCCAGTAAAAACAGGAAATAGTTTTATCATGACCAATTTTTAAAAAAGTTAAAATTACAGTGCCAGTGCAAAATTGTGCAAAACGTTCGTTTTAGCCTCTAAATAACACGTTTTATGAAAACTGCTATTTTGCAGTGTTTGCAGCAGTTTTCCAGTAAAAACAGCAAAAACGTTTATCATGACCAATTTTTAAAAAAGTTAAAATTACAGTGCCAGTGCAAAATTGTGCAAAACGTTCGTTTTAGCCTCTAAATAACACGTTTTATGAAAACTGCTATTTTGCAGTGTTTGCAGCAGTTTTCCAGTAAAAACAGCAAAAACGTTTATCATGACCAATTTTAAAAAAGTTAAAATTACAGTGCCAGTGCAAAATTGTGCAAAACGTTCGTTTTAGCCTCTAAATAACACGTTTTATGAAAACTGCTATTTTGCAGTGTTTGCAGCAGTTTTCCAGTAAAAACAGCAAAACGTTTATCATGACCAATTTTTAAAAAAGTTAAAATTACAGTGCCAGTGCAAAATTGTGCAAAACGTTCGTTTTAGCCTCTAAATAACACGTTTTATGAAAACTGCTATTTTGCAGTGTTTGCAGCAGTTTTCCAGTAAAAACAGCAAAAACGTTTATCATGACCAATTTTTAAAAAAGTTAAAATTACAGTGCCAGTGCAAAATTGTGCAAAACGTTCGTTTTAGCCTCTAAATAACACGTTTTATGAAAACTGCTATTTTGCAGTGTTTGCAGCAGTTTTCCAGTAAAAACAGCAAAAACGTTTATCATGACCAATTTTTAAAAAAGTTAAAATTACAGTGCCAGTGCAAAATTGTGCAAAACGTTCGTTTTAGCCTCTAAATAACACGTTTTATGAAAACTGCTATTTTGCAGTGTTTGCAGCAGTTTTCCAGTAAAAACAGCAAAAACGTTTATCATGACCAATTTTAAAAAGTTAAAATTACAGTGCCAGTGCAAAATTGTGCAAAACGTTCGTTTTAGCCTCTAAATAACACGTTTTATGAAAACTGCTATTTTGCAGTGTTTGCAGCAGTTTTCCAGTAAAAACAGCAAAAACGTTTATCATGACCAATTTTTAAAAAAGTTAAAATTACAGTGCCAGTGCAAAATTGTGCAAAACGTTCGTTTTAGCCTCTAAATAACACGTTTTATGAAAACTGCTATTTTGCAGTGTTTGCAGCAGTTTTCCAGTAAAAACAGCAAAAACGTTTATCATGACCAATTTTTAAAAAGTTAAAATTACAGTGCCAGTGCAAAATTGTGCAAAACGTTCGTTTTAGCCTCTAAATAACACGTTTTATGAAAACTGCTATTTTGCAGTGTTTGCAGCAGTTTTCCAGTAAAAACAGCAAAAACGTTTATCATGACCAATTTTTAAAAAAGTTAAAATTACAGTGCCAGTGCAAAATTGTGCAAAACGTTCGTTTTAGCCTCTAAATAACACGTTTTATGAAAACTGCTATTTTGCAGTGTTTGCAGCAGTTTTCCAGTAAAAACAGCAAAAACGTTTATCATGACCAATTTTAAAAAAGTTAAAATTACAGTGCCAGTGCAAAATTGTGCAAAACGTTCGTTTTAGCCTCTAAATAACACGTTTTATGAAAACTGCTATTTTGCAGTGTTTGCAGCAGTTTTCCAGTAAAAACAGCAAAAACGTTTATCATGACCAATTTTTAAAAAGTTAAAATTACAGTGCCAGTGCAAAATTGTGCAAAACGTTCGTTTTAGCCTCTAAATAACACGTTTTATGAAAACTGCTATTTTGCAGTGTTTGCAGCAGTTTTCCAGTAAAAACAGCAAAAACGTTTATCATGACCAATTTTTAAAAAAGTTAAAATTACAGTGCCAGTGCAAAATTGTGCAAAACGTTCGTTTTAGCCTCTAAATAACACGTTTTATGAAAACTGCTATTTTGCAGTGTTTGCAGCAGTTTTCCAGTAAAAACAGCAAAAACGTTTATCATGACCAATTTTTAAAAAAGTTAAAATTACAGTGCCAGTGCAAAATTGTGCAAAACGTTCGTTTTAGCCTCTAAATAACACGTTTTATGAAAACTGCTATTTTGCAGTGTTTGCAGCAGTTTTCCAGTAAAACAGCAAAAACGTTTATCATGACCAATTTTTAAAAAAGTTAAAATTACAGTGCCAGTGCAAAATTGTGCAAAACGTTCGTTTTAGCCTCTAAATAACACGTTTTATGAAAACTGCTATTTTGCAGTGTTTGCAGCAGTTTTCCAGTAAAAACAGCAAAAACGTTTATCATGACCAATTTTAAAAAAGTTAAAATTACAGTGCCAGTGCAAAATTGTGCAAAACGTTCGTTTTAGCCTCTAAATAACACGTTTTATGAAAACTGCTATTTTGCAGTGTTTGCAGCAGTTTTCCAGTAAAAACAGCAAAAACGTTTATCATGACCAATTTTTAAAAAAGTTAAAATTACAGTGCCAGTGCAAAATTGTGCAAAACGTTCGTTTTAGCCTCTAAATAACACGTTTTATGAAAACTGCTATTTTGCAGTGTTTGCAGCAGTTTTCCAGTAAAAACAGCAAAAACGTTTATCATGACCAATTTTTAAAAAAGTTAAAATTACAGTGCCAGTGCAAAATTGTGCAAAACGTTCGTTTTAGCCTCTAAATAACACGTTTTATGAAAACTGCTATTTTGCAGTGTTTGCAGCAGTTTTCCAGTAAAAACAGCAAAAACGTTTATCATGACCAATTTTTAAAAAAGTTAAAATTACAGTGCCAGTGCAAAATTGTGCAAAACGTTCGTTTTAGCCTCTAAATAACACGTTTTATGAAAACTGCTATTTTGCAGTGTTTGCAGCAGTTTTCCAGTAAAAACAGCAAAAACGTTTATCATGACCAATTTTTAAAAAAGTTAAAATTACAGTGCCAGTGCAAAATTGTGCAAAACGTTCGTTTTAGCCTCTAAATAACACGTTTTATGAAAACTGCTATTTTGCAGTGTTTGCAGCAGTTTTCCAGTAAAAACAGCAAAAACGTTTATCATGACCAATTTTTAAAAAAGTTAAAATTACAGTGCCAGTGCAAAATTGTGCAAAACGTTCGTTTTAGCCTCTAAATAACACGTTTTATGAAAACTGCTATTTTGCAGTGTTTGCAGCAGTTTTCCAGTAAAAACAGCAAAAACGTTTATCATGACCAATTTTTAAAAAAGTTAAAATTACAGTGCCAGTGCAAAATTGTGCAAAACGTTCGTTTTAGCCTCTAAATAACACGTTTTATGAAAACTGCTATTTTGCAGTGTTTGCAGCAGTTTTCCAGTAAAAACAGCAAAAACGTTTATCATGACCAATTTTTAAAAAAGTTAAAATTACAGTGCCAGTGCAAAATTGTGCAAAACGTTCGTTTTAGCCTCTAAATAACACGTTTTATGAAAACTGCTATTTTGCAGTGTTTGCAGCAGTTTTCCAGTAAAAACAGCAAAAACGTTTATCATGACCAATTTTTAAAAAAGTTAAAATTACAGTGCCAGTGCAAAATTGTGCAAAACGTTCGTTTTAGCCTCTAAATAACACGTTTTATGAAAACTGCTATTTTGCAGTGTTTGCAGCAGTTTTCCAGTAAAAACAGCAAAAACGTTTATCATGACCAATTTTTAAAAAAGTTAAAATTACAGTGCCAGTGCAAAATTGTGCAAAACGTTCGTTTTAGCCTCTAAATAACACGTTTTATGAAAACTGCTATTTTGCAGTGTTTGCAGCAGTTTTCCAGTAAAAACAGCAAAAACGTTTATCATGACCAATTTTTAAAAAAGTTAAAATTACAGTGCCAGTGCAAAATTGTGCAAAACGTTCGTTTTAGCCTCTAAATAACACGTTTTATGAAAACTGCTATTTTGCAGTGTTTGCAGCAGTTTTCCAGTAAAAACAGCAAAAACGTTTATCATGACCAATTTTTAAAAAAGTTAAAATTACAGTGCCAGTGCAAAATTGTGCAAAACGTTCGTTTTAGCCTCTAAATAACACGTTTTATGAAAACTGCTATTTTGCAGTGTTTGCAGCAGTTTTCCAGTAAAAACAGCAAAAACGTTTATCATGACCAATTTTTAAAAAAGTTAAAATTACAGTGCCAGTGCAAAATTGTGCAAAACGTTCGTTTTAGCCTCTAAATAACACGTTTTATGAAAACTGCTATTTTGCAGTGTTTGCAGCAGTTTTCCAGTAAAAACAGCAAAAACGTTTATCATGACCAATTTTTAAAAAAGTTAAAATTACAGTGCCAGTGCAAAATTGTGCAAAACGTTCGTTTTAGCCTCTAAATAACACGTTTTATGAAAACTGCTATTTTGCAGTGTTTGCAGCAGTTTTCCAGTAAAAACAGCAAAAACGTTTATCATGACCAATTTTTAAAAAAGTTAAAATTACAGTGCCAGTGCAAAATTGTGCAAAACGTTCGTTTTAGCCTCTAAATAACACGTTTTATGAAAACTGCTATTTTGCAGTGTTTGCAGCAGTTTTCCAGTAAAAACAGCAAAAACGTTTATCATGACCAATTTTTAAAAAAGTTAAAATTACAGTGCCAGTGCAAAATTGTGCAAAACGTTCGTTTTAGCCTCTAAATAACACGTTTTATGAAAACTGCTATTTTGCAGTGTTTGCAGCAGTTTTCCAGTAAAAACAGCAAAAACGTTTATCATGACCAATTTTTAAAAAAGTTAAAATTACAGTGCCAGTGCAAAATTGTGCAAAACGTTCGTTTTAGCCTCTAAATAACACGTTTTATGAAAACTGCTATTTTGCAGTGTTTGCAGCAGTTTTCCAGTAAAAACAGCAAAAACGTTTATCATGACCAATTTTTAAAAAAGTTAAAATTACAGTGCCAGTGCAAAATTGTGCAAAACGTTCGTTTTAGCCTCTAAATAACACGTTTTATGAAAACTGCTATTTTGCAGTGTTTGCAGCAGTTTTCCAGTAAAAACAGCAAAAACGTTTATCATGACCAATTTTTAAAAAAGTTAAAATTACAGTGCCAGTGCAAAATTGTGCAAAACGTTCGTTTTAGCCTCTAAATAACACGTTTTATGAAAACTGCTATTTTGCAGTGTTTGCAGCAGTTTTCCAGTAAAAACAGCAAAAACGTTTATCATGACCATTTTTAAAAAAGTTAAAATTACAGTGCCAGTGCAAAATTGTGCAAAACGTTCGTTTTAGCCTCTAAATAACACGTTTTATGAAAACTGCTATTTTGCAGTGTTTGCAGCAGTTTTCCAGTAAAAACAGCAAAAACGTTTATCATGACCAATTTTTAAAAAAGTTAAAATTACAGTGCCAGTGCAAAATTGTGCAAAACGTTCGTTTTAGCCTCTAAATAACACGTTTTATGAAAACTGCTATTTTGCAGTGTTTGCAGCAGTTTTCCAGTAAAAACAGCAAAAACGTTTATCATGACCAATTTTTAAAAAAGTTAAAATTACAGTGCCAGTGCAAAATTGTGCAAAACGTTCGTTTTAGCCTCTAAATAACACGTTTTATGAAAACTGCTATTTTGCAGTGTTTGCAGCAGTTTTCCAGTAAAAACAGCAAAAACGTTTATCATGACCAATTTTTAAAAAAGTTAAAATTACAGTGCCAGTGCAAAATTGTGCAAAACGTTCGTTTTAGCCTCTAAATAACACGTTTTATGAAAACTGCTATTTTGCAGTGTTTGCAGCAGTTTTCCAGTAAAAACAGCAAAAACGTTTATCATGACCATTTTTAAAAAAGTTAAAATTACAGTGCCAGTGCAAAATTGTGCAAAACGTTCGTTTTAGCCTCTAAATAACACGTTTTATGAAAACTGCTATTTTGCAGTGTTTGCAGCAGTTTTCCAGTAAAAACAGCAAAAACGTTTATCATGACCAATTTTTAAAAAAGTTAAAATTACAGTGCCAGTGCAAAATTGTGCAAAACGTTCGTTTTAGCCTCTAAATAACACGTTTTATGAAAACTGCTATTTTGCAGTGTTTGCAGCAGTTTTCCAGTAAAAACAGCAAAAACGTTTATCATGACCAATTTTTAAAAAAGTTAAAATTACAGTGCCAGTGCAAAATTGTGCAAAACGTTCGTTTTAGCCTCTAAATAACACGTTTTATGAAAACTGCTATTTTGCAGTGTTTGCAGCAGTTTTCCAGTAAAAACAGCAAAAACGTTTATCATGACCAATTTTTAAAAAAGTTAAAATTACAGTGCCAGTGCAAAATTGTGCAAAACGTTCGTTTTAGCCTCTAAATAACACGTTTTATGAAAACTGCTATTTTGCAGTGTTTGCAGCAGTTTTCCAGTAAAAACAGCAAAAACGTTTATCATGACCAATTTTTAAAAAATTTAAAATTACAGTGCCAGTGCAAAATTGTGCAAAACGTTCGTTTTAGCCTCTAAATAACACGTTTTATGAAAACTGCTATTTTGCAGTGTTTGCAGCAGTTTTCCAGTAAAAACAGCAAAAACGTTTATCATGACCAATTTTTAAAAAAGTTAAAATTACAGTGCCAGTGCAAAATTGTGCAAAACGTTCGTTTTAGCCTCTAAATAACACGTTTTATGAAAACTGCTATTTTGCAGTGTTTGCAGCAGTTTTCCAGTAAAACAGCAAAAACGTTTATCATGACCAATTTTTAAAAAAGTTAAAATTACAGTGCCAGTGCAAAATTGTGCAAAACGTTCGTTTTAGCCTCTAAATAACACGTTTTATGAAAACTGCTATTTTGCAGTGTTTGCAGCAGTTTTCCAGTAAAAACAGCAAAAACGTTTATTATGACCAAGTTTTCAAAAAGTTAAACACGTGACTGCCCTATATAAATGAGCTTCCCTGGGAAGCAAATGACTTATTTGTCAATCTACTTTGATGAGCTCGGGTTGACGTGTCTTGAAAATCCAATATGGCGGACGAGGGGAAGCGGAAAATGACCGAAATCGAAGGAAAAACACACCACACACGTCCTTTTTGGTACAAAATCTAACTCAACTTTATAAAGTACGATGTAAAATCCTCTTATGTAGATTAGGATTCTACTCGATGAATCTTGCATTGAAGAATTGCGTGGATGGCTGACCGTGAACTCTGGAGAGGTCATGACGGTGGAAAACCTCGCCAGAAGAGGAATTCTGTACCAGGTAAAATGACTCCATTTCCCACTAAATACCGTATTTTTTAGCAAATGTTTTGTCTCACTAGCCCAAAGCCGACAGACCGTGAATCATGAATAACTTATGTATGATGACAACTTTTTGTGTGTAAACGTACACGGCAAGCAGATCTAGCTAAATCAAATTTTTCTCCTCGGTTTGTCATCCTTGTTTGTACGCATCATATTATAATGATCATAACGTTGTGCTGTATACATCGATTTATTTCTGTTTGTGGTCATTGTGTGGACCTAACTATGTCATACAGCAGTTTGTGATACGACGCTTCGAGTGCACCTCTTTATAATTCACTTGCTTTCTTTTGAGCTTTGATTGCTTGTTTGTTTAAGATCCCCGGGAAAACCACTCTGACGATGAGGAGCCAGTGATTGTTTACGATTTACAGCGCGTGGTCGTTTAATCAGAAGGATTGCACCAAGAGGATATTGAAGAATTTTGTCCTTTTTGTCGCAACGCCCTTTGTATCGTTTTCGTGAAAGCTCCGGAAAGCTACAAGGACAATGACATCTCATTCTTGCAAATCACAGCAAAAGGAGGGGAGACTACAAAACATTCTAATTGATTCTAAAGAGTCGTGGATTGTTGAGGGATGCAGTGTATCTACAAAGAACGGAGGCATTAGGTTGTGATAACTTCTGATGTCAAAGAGGTAATGCAAATTTTTGTTGTTGAGGATGTCAGCAAGAGATGGCCTAACCCTGACGGAGTGCCGTATTGTGGTCAACGGAGACTACGAAAAACGAACGACCTTAGTCATTGAGTTTCGTTATTTTGTAAGAAATAACCACTCGCCATAAACGTGCAATACTTGTTTTTAAATTTTATTTGTTTTCGAATGGTGTAGCACAACAATAGTCATATTAGAGAAAAACAATCAAATTAAAGTCTTCTTCTGTAACCTAACCTGCAGAGTTGTGAGTTGCCTGAAATTGAAAAGTGCATGAAGTATTATTATACGAATAAAAACGCCATGTAACTGCTGTGTCTATTAGCAATGGCAAACAACATAAATGAAAGATAGTGAAGATATCATTGACATCACCTACTGTCATAATGTGCCCACCACAGTCACATTGGCTGTTGAAACAAAGTTTCTTTTCTTCCTGTGGTGGCACATTTGAAGAACAAAAGCAATGTTTGTAAACAGATATCACCCCTATAGCCTAATGGCACAATTGCAGGAGCAGGTGCAGCCAGGATGAGTTAAACCCAGCATTACATGAGAAGAGCAATCCTGGTTGGGATAAATAATTATTATTGGAAATAATAATTATTATTATTTCCATATTATGTCATATAATAATAATAACAAGAATAAAATTATTATTATTATAACAACAATGCAGCAACAACAAATGGAGAGGTTTTTTTTTCCTTTTGGTCAAATTAGCATTATTATAATGTTATTACTATTTGGTTTGTTTTATTCTGTATATTTTATTGAAGCAAACAACCTCGCCATTTGGTAGAGGTCATAAGCATTTCATATGCCTATAACAAAATGGTATCTACCTTTGCTGCTCGCTTAGCTCCTGACTTCACTTCGTGAAATGGTTATTGTTGGACACTGTCCTCGGCACGTACTGATACCTAAACAACTAAAAGAGATAGTCATTGCACGAAAACCCTGCACACCTTCACTGCTCTGATTTGATTGTGGTAGTCAAGCATAACCTACATATTCTCATGTGTATTTTGTGGTGTAATAGGAATTCCTTGGTTCAATTTTTTTTGTCCCTTTTTTTAGTTTGGGTATTATGAATAAGGGTTTATAAACAAAGGTTTAGGATAGGTGATAATTTTGGGCATTGCTTAATGAAATAAAGTTACATGAAAGTGAAACAAATTCAATAACATAACTGTCAATGAGCCATAAGCAGCATGAATGATGAGAGCACTAATGAGAAGGCTAAAGACTTTCATAACTGTGGTGGCTCCTATAAGAGCCGTTTTTGGTTGTCCTTTTTTCGAACGAAGTCATCAGGCACTATGAAAATGACTTTTATAACTGTGGTGGCTCCTATAGGAGCCGTTTTTGGTCATCCTTTTGGCAATAATGTCGCCACTCAAAGAGGAAGAGGAGCAGCTGAGATTTTATTTCTTTCAAACAAAGAAGTCCATACAGCTTCCCTGAACAGAAAGGTCTTTGGCCTTAATATTCTTGTTGGGGCCATTCGTCCAGGATGCCTTGAGTGCTGATAGTACTGGACTGAGTACACATCTCGGCCAACATTCTCATTCTGAAAAAAAAAAAAACAACATTATACTTATTTTCTCGTGATTTTGCAATATACAATTAGTAGGTAATGTCCTGTTGTTACGAAATTTCAACACGAAGACGCATTATAAAAGAGTTAAGTCACCCACCAGTCAGAAAAACAGAACTTGCAAGAGACCTTTTTATGGCTTTCTTAGTAAATAAGGATCTTGAATGAGAAAGACAAACAACCTTGCAGAAAAGATATCAGACTAATGAGCCATTAAAATTAGTAACAATGACAATACTGAACTACTATGATGTTGATTACTACTACTACTACTACTACTACTACTACTACTACTACTACTACTGCCACTGATAGTCTAAAAGTTATTTTGTTCGTAACATAATTCAAGAAGTAAGATTACTAGCATAGGTTGAACATACCCAATCCAATACAGCAAGAGACACCCTCATCATATAGGTTTGATCACCGAAGTGGATTCTTTTAGGTGCATATATCAGAATAACGACATGGAAGGACTCTATGTAGAATGTGTCTCTGCACTATTAAACAAAGTGAGAAAGCTAACCAGCAACAGAAAATACCAAGAATAAACAAAACAATATTAAAAATAAAATAGCAATAATAACAACAATATTATGATTTGTAATGGTGATAGGATTAAGTGGAGTGCATATTCAGGGCAGAATTGGGTTAGTAATTGCCACAAAATATGGGAAGATTAATTAGTGTGAAAAAGCTTTTTTGTAGCTCAATCTCCTCATGATTCAAGTTCAACTGATGCAAGCTGGATTACGTGTACAACTGTCCTTGTGCAAGCTGTCCAGTTGCAAAGTGTCCAAGTCATGGTGAAAACCAATCACATTTGAGACTTTTGTTCAATTTACAGTTAGAGTTATCAAACAATCAAACTTTTCCTTGTCATTGACAATGTCCTCAAATATTGATGTTGCAATTACTATAAAGTAAACTCACCAAGAGGTAATCAGCTGGGTTCTTATAGATGGTTGTTTTCATTATGGCTGTTCTGTAAGCTTGTGCAGCTTCCAGGTTTGTTATTTGCTTCTTGGAGCAGACATATCCTTCGTGTTTGCACCGCGAATCTTGGTTGCAAAGGTCGTGCTTTCCCTGTGGTCAACAAGAATAATGGAAAATTTGTAGAAAAAATGTACACAAAATAATTCAGTACGTTTCCAGGCAACACTGGGAAAAAACCTAACACGTGAAACAGAAGCAAGAGTAAGAGTCACTATTGTAGTGATTTGATTGGAAGTGCCTTTTGCACAAAACATTTCTCCGGATGTACATACCGTATATGTACTGTTAACCAGAAAAGGAATAATTATTGTGATAAACACCACAAGTAATGGCATGTGAAGTCTACCTGGTAATGATCCACAATATTTAACAAATATTGCTGAAATCCAGCTTCTGTACCATTGTTGTTTCGCATGGCCCAATAGAAGTGTGTTTTTGTGGCCTTGGCTGAGACAATAAAAAACAATTATAAATTATTCCATTATAAATTATTCCATTAATAATAATTATTATTATACTATTATTTTTTTGTCTTTTTGGTTACATGTTAATCATGCTTACCTTTGTCAGCTAGCTCTGTAAACCATTTGGTACCTTCATCTCGCCGAGCACCACTACATATTTTCTTCATATCCCGTGCCACTCCCTTTGTACCTATCATGTATCATGTATCATGTCACGTAACACAATTGAGGCTGAGCATTGCAGTTTATGACCATAACATAGTAGCAGGTACATAGCATGCAATGTAGTTATAGTTGCAGCTGAATAATGTCAATGTTGTTAATGGTCATTGTCTTTGTTATGTAATTTTCTTGGAACTGTATCGTGAGTGCATTGAATGATGTCTTACAAAGGCACAATCGTTATGTTTACCATGCCATGTATCAAATGAGTTTTTGATGCCCTTTCCTCGGAACCATGTCTTTAGAGCCATGACACAGTCATGAGCAACTTCTGTGACATTGTAACCTACATGCAACAAATGGGGAAAAGAAAAACTTCCAAGTTTTATATAGAGACGTGGATAGACAATAGATCAATTAAAAACAAGAAGAGAACGAAATGAAATGTTATTTAAATAAACCTTGGTCCTCTGTGAGGGTGGTTATAAGTTCTTTAGTCATGGGCACTTCCCTGCTTGGAGCACTTCTCTCGTTTACACGACTCCAGTTACAAACAGCTATTATTCTTTTGTTACTATGGGCAATAGACAAATTATAAATTAATAAAAGGGCACATTGTTTTGATAAACAAGGCAAATATCCCTTAGTTCTGACCTCATAGAAATGGCTGATACAGTGGAATGCATAGCAGCTCTACTGGAGTCGTGTCTTGCATCTGTTATAATGCACTGGGGAAAAGACAGATTCATGTGAATTGCATGTCAAGATCCTTGTGTTCAGTGCCATATCTGAGAACAAATTATTACATACATCACCATTTGCCATATAATGTGGTGTTCCCTGAACTTCATTTCTTGCTTCTTGCATAGATTTCAGGGCTTGCTCTTGAACAATGGCCATGTAACCAAACCCATCGTTTTGGTATACTAGGCATAAATAAAATACATTACTTTTTCATTAAATTGTTCTTTTTT
>NW_027180084.1:0-2500 GCF_036669925.1 Montipora capricornis | reverse complement strand
ACCAATTTTTAAAAAAGTTAAAATTACAGTGCCAGTGCAAAATTGTGCAAAACGTTCGTTTTAGCCTCTAAATAACACGTTTTATGAAAACTGCTATTTTGCAGTGTTTGCAGCAGTTTTCCAGTAAAAACAGCAAAAACGTTTATCATGACCAATTTTTAAAAAAGTTAAAATTACAGTGCCAGTGCAAAATTGTGCAAAACGTTCGTTTTAGCCTCTAAATAACACGTTTTATGAAAACTGCTATTTTGCAGTGTTTGCAGCAGTTTTCCAGTAAAAACAGCAAAAACGTTTATCATGACCAATTTTTAAAAAAGTTAAAATTACAGTGCCAGTGCAAAATTGTGCAAAACGTTCGTTTTAGCCTCTAAATAACACGTTTTATGAAAACTGCTATTTTGCAGTGTTTGCAGCAGTTTTCCAGTAAAAACAGCAAAAACGTTTATCATGACCAATTTTTAAAAAAGTTAAAATTACAGTGCCAGTGCAAAATTGTGCAAAACGTTCGTTTTAGCCTCTAAATAACACGTTTTATGAAAACTGCTATTTTGCAGTGTTTGCAGCAGTTTTCCAGTAAAAACAGCAAAAACGTTTATCATGACCAATTTTTAAAAAAGTTAAAATTACAGTGCCAGTGCAAAATTGTGCAAAACGTTCGTTTTAGCCTCTAAATAACACGTTTTATGAAAACTGCTATTTTGCAGTGTTTGCAGCAGTTTTCCAGTAAAAACAGCAAAAACGTTTATCATGACCAATTTTTAAAAAAGTTAAAATTACAGTGCCAGTGCAAAATTGTGCAAAACGTTCGTTTTAGCCTCTAAATAACACGTTTTATGAAACTGCTATTTTGCAGTGTTTGCAGCAGTTTTCCAGTAAAAACAGCAAAAACGTTTATCATGACCAATTTTTAAAAAAGTTAAAATTACAGTGCCAGTGCAAAATTGTGCAAAACGTTCGTTTTAGCCTCTAAATAACACGTTTTATGAAAACTGCTATTTTGCAGTGTTTGCAGCAGTTTTCCAGTAAAAACAGCAAAAACGTTTATCATGACCAATTTTTAAAAAAGTTAAAATTACAGTGCCAGTGCAAAATTGTGCAAAACGTTCGTTTTAGCCTCTAAATAACACGTTTTATGAAAACTGCTATTTTGCAGTGTTTGCAGCAGTTTTCCAGTAAAAACAGCAAAAACGTTTATCATGACCAATTTTTAAAAAAGTTAAAATTACAGTGCCAGTGCAAAATTGTGCAAAACGTTCGTTTTAGCCTCTAAATAACACGTTTTATGAAAACTGCTATTTTGCAGTGTTTGCAGCAGTTTTCCAGTAAAAACAGCAAAAACGTTTATCATGACCAATTTTTAAAAAAGTTAAAATTACAGTGCCAGTGCAAAATTGTGCAAAACGTTCGTTTTAGCCTCTAAATAACACGTTTTATGAAAACTGCTATTTTGCAGTGTTTGCAGCAGTTTTCCAGTAAAAACAGCAAAAACGTTTATCATGACCAATTTTTAAAAAAGTTAAAATGCCAGTGCAAAATTGTGCAAAACGTTCGTTTTAGCCTCTAAATAACACGTTTTATGAAAACTGCTATTTTGCAGTGTTTGCAGCAGTTTTCCAGTAAAAACAGCAAAAACGTTTATCATGACCAATTTTTAAAAAATTAAAATTACAGTGCCAGTGCAAAATTGCAAAAAACGTTCGTTTTAGCCTCTAAATAACACGTTTTATGAAAACTGCTATTTTGCAGTGTTTGCAGCAGTTTTCCAGTAAAAACAGCAAAAACGTTTATCATGACCAATTTTTAAAAAAGTTAAAATTACAGTGCCAGTGCAAAATTGTGCAAAACGTTCGTTTTAGCCTCTAAATAACACGTTTTATGAAAACTGCTATTTTGCAGTGTTTGCAGCAGTTTTCCAGTAAAAACAGCAAAAACGTTTATCATGACCAATTTTAAAAAAGTTAAAATTACAGTGCCAGTGCAAAATTGTGCAAAACGTTCGTTTTAGCCTCTAAATAACACGTTTTATGAAAACTGCTATTTTGCAGTGTTTGCAGCAGTTTTCCACTAAAAACAGCAAAAACGTTTATCATGACCAATTTTTAAAAAAGTTAAAATTACAGTGCCAGTGCAAAATTGTGCAAAACGTTCGTTTTAGCCTCTAAATAACACGTTTTATGAAAACTGCTATTTTGCAGTGTTTTCAGCAGTTTTCCATTAAAAACCGCAAAAACGTTTATCATGACAAATTTTTAAAAAAGTTAAAATTACAGTGCCAGTGGAAAATTGTGCAAAACGTTCGTTTTAGCCTCTAAATAACACGTTTTATGAAAACTGCTATTTTGCAGTGTTTGCAGCAGTTTTCCAGTAAAAACCACAAAAACGTTTATCATGACCAATTTTTAAAAAAGTTAAAATTACAGTCCCAGTGCAAAATTGTGCAAAACGTTCGTTTTAGCCTCTAAATAACACGTTTTATGAAAACTGCTATTTTGCAGAGTTT
>NW_027180083.1:0-1323 GCF_036669925.1 Montipora capricornis | reverse complement strand
ACTTAGCACATTGAATATTCAGAAGCTTGTTTCCCAGCACACAAGGGGCCGTTACACGTTTCAACCCTTATGGGTTTCTGAAACAATCTAACTCTTTTTGCTTACTGACGGTGGTTGGAGCATCCAATCCGTGTTGCACAGGTCTTAACATCGCTTCTTATCTGGAGCTCTGATTTCCTTTCCAGCTGTCCGTTCATTTGTAACAGAGCTCAAACGCAGGAACCTTTAGGTTTCCTGGCAAGTATCCTGGTCAGCGTCGGCCCTTCTTTGGTCTGGCAACTTTACCCTATCCACTTACCATAAAATTAGGGCCAGTAGATAGTTCCTGGCAAGCCTTAAGTTCCTTTAAACACAATTCCAGTGTTGAATGATCGTCCGTGGATCCGTCTCGTACACCCCATCTCATGTCAACCACCTAAATGTACGATATAATGATACCATAAATCACTGATGTCCGGAACCTTACCTCAGTTGTTTGCCGTGATTATTGTTCGGTCAAAGATCCACAAAAAATCATAAGAATATCAACAACAATTCATCTTGCTTGTATACCAAATTGTGCTAAGTGGTAGAAAAACACAAGGACTTCGTGCCCTTGAGCCTACTGGGCAGGCACAAGAAAATGTGTTTCTGGGAAACCACCAAATTTCTATGCAACATCCACCTGCGTGGCTCATATTTCGTTGGAGCTAAATTCTCAAAATGGTGGTCAATGAGGTAGATTTCAAACGTGCATTGAAGAGCGTCTCCGATAGTTTTAAGATACCTTGGCTTTATAGCATAGAAGCACTCTTTAAAGGAAAGGATGTATTTGCAAGCCTTCCAACCGGGTACGGCTTTGATCTTCAGAGCAGCACAGATCGTTGCCGATGAGCTGTTATTTTCCTCGATGTATTCACATCTCAAATCTTCCAGGGCATTACGCTTTGTAGATTGTGCTTGAGAATAGCTAGGCTGGTCCGAGCAAGGCGTTGGGATTACATTGACTGGTAAGGAATAGCGGGAGACGAAGTTTTCGAGTGGACAATCTTTTGAATAGTGCTATATTCACCTCGTGAAGAGCGCTTTCGTTTCTTTCGCGCTGACAACAATTCCTACAAATGTACGTCGAATCGATTTCCACTTTACACTCCATAGATAACAATTCCGCTCGTACTTTAAAAGAAAAACCTCTTTGACAATCAATAAGATTTATATTCGTATTTTGTACAGTGCTCAAAGTACACACGAACTCATCGTAAAATCTCTCACGGTGGTTCTCACGGTGTTGATGTGGAGAAATAAAAATAAAATCCAAACAAAACTCGTTGTTTCAATGATGTA
>NW_027180082.1:42500-52156 GCF_036669925.1 Montipora capricornis | reverse complement strand
ATAAAACTATCCTACAGCTGTATGCCAAACGTAAGAACAATCATCGAAGGAAATAACAAAAGAAAACTGGCAAAAGGCAGCAAAGATAATGTCCAGAAGGAATGCAATTGTCCGAGGAATACCACGTGCCCATTACAAGGAAAATGCCTCTCAAGAGACATCGTGTACCAGGCAACGGTGAAGACCAGCGAAAAGGAAGAAAAGTACGTAGGACTCACAGCAACTGATTTCAAAGCAAGGTACGCAAACCATAAAGCATCGTTTAAAGCAAGAGCGAAGAGCAACTCAACTGAACTGAGCAAATACATTTGGCAATTAAAGGACAGCAACACCGACTATACAATTTCGTGGAAAATTCTTTGTCACGCCTAGCATTATACTAACGCGACAAAACGTTGTAATTTATGCATAGCTGAAAAATATTACATCATATGCCAGCCGCAAACAGCAACACTCAATAAGCGCAACGAGTTGATTAGTAAATGTAGACACAATGAGAAATACCTATTGAAGAACGTTAGGTAAATAGGAGCGTGCAACACGAACGGCCATGTATGACTAAAAAGCGGTAATCTTCAACGAATAAAATCACTCTCGGTTACACACTGATGAGTGCAGGACAAACTAAACGTCCTGTACGAAACAGGCCTGTATGAAAACCAGAGGCAAAAGTATGATCGTGTCCTGATTATTCATTCATTTATAATTGCCCTACCGCATGGTATAGAGCACTCTTAGTACAGCAAATACAAGCCTACTTTACGTATATATATATATATATATATATATATATATATATATATATTCATGTTTTTCATTCGCTATAATTAATCAGTTGATTAACGGGATGGGTTTCATTTCTTCATTCTACGGTCTATATAAATAAGCCTGCATCATTAACTTGATCCCCCTGATTAGCTGATGCCTAAGTTGGTGTTTGCCTGTGAATCGTTAGTCGATCCTTAGGTTTAAGGCTATGAAGGGGTTTAGGCTTTCCCATCCCACCCGTGAAAGAATCCCGGGATACTCACGAAGGCCAATTCACTGTCTCGATAGCTGCGTTGCCAGCGTGGTTGTCCTGATGGTGTAGTGGTCATCACACCCTACCGGTGTTCAGGGGGACGTGGGTTCAAATCCCGCTCAGGGCAATTCTTCATGTTTTTCATTCACTACAATTAATCAGTTGATTAACGGGATGGGTTTCATTTCTTCATTCTACGGTCTATATAAATAAGCCTGCATCATTAACTTGATCCCCCTGATTAGATACCTGGTACTAAATAGATGACATTCTTCGACCTACAATGTACATCCTGTCTAATGGAGTAAAAACGGCCTGTACAGGCGCTGTGAAAGATCTTATTTTCAACAAGATAATGTTATTTAGTCACCTGTAAAACATGCAAGATTCAATACGTAGGTTCAACATCGAATGAATTTAAGGTCAGATTTCGTAATCACAAATCGGCTATGTTGACCAACAAGGCCACGTGTGAATTGGCCGTCCATTTCAATAGAAAAGAACATCACATGTCTGACTTTGAGTTCATTGTTATTGAAAAAATTGTTAATGACACTACTGATGATATGGACAAGGTTTTACTTACAAGAGAGGCTTTTTGGTGCGCACAGTTATGCACCCTCCAACCTTACGGCTTGAACAAAAGATCCGAGTTTAATTCCAAAAATAGAATAAGGTTTAATTAATCATTCACTGGAGTAATTGTACAACCAGTTGGGCATTTGGCCACCTGATTGCATGATTTACAAAGTCCTGTTGTTTATTTTAAATTATTAGTTTCCATGTCTGGTGATTAACGCCTTTTTCGGAATAGAGCTAACTATTTCTTATCTCACGTATTGTCCACTCGATGTATTCCAACCGCACGTGTTACATGACATATTATTGTGATTTTTTATAATTTTTTTGTAATTTTAAACATTTTACACCTTTTGGTTCATAGTTTTGTATAAATAGCGCAAGTTCAGTTGTACCAGGTATTTTTAGTTTTTAGTTTTTAGCGTGTACTGAGAAAGCCCGAAGGGCGAAACGTTTACACGAGATTATAATATACCAGACCTGTGAGAAGTTCGCCAGCGACTCATTTTTTCATTCTTCATATATATAGATATATATATATCGGTCCAGGAAGGCGATCTTTGGTTGTCACTGTCAAGGTTGTAAAAACTTGAGATGAGATATAACAGTACATGGTGAAGACGTTGAGTTTTAAATCATGAAGGAAAGATGCCCAGGTTCTTTTTTTTTTTTTCGTTTCTGAAAAAAATTGACTTTAGATTTAAACAGCTTTCAACTTTGTTTACATGTCGTAACATCAGATAACATGGTACTCGACTGAAAAACTAGTTAGCTGCAGTTGATATTAAACTGAATACTTTATTTACTTTCAGTTTGAGTTCAACTGTCAACATAGTCGCAAACGATTGGCCTCAAGTAAAAAATATTGCCAGCCGGTGTGACCGGCGAAATACGACTTAATTCGTTGCTATGAATCGCTGTGCACTGCAAATAACCTCGAGGCGAAAAACAGGAAAGCCTGTTTTTATTTTACCTTGCATGTAACTTCAGGAAATACAGGTCGTACATATATCATTTAGAATGCACTTAGTGCGCTGTTTGTGAAGTTCAAATTTGTCAACGTATTGGTTGCAAATAAACTTTGACAGTCAACTAGTATCCTTTTTAAATGAGTCTAGTTTTTGTAGTCTTAGATTTGGCTCTTTTCAACTTCTTTTTCACCCCTAGTCTTTCACTAACACTACATTAAACAGATCAGATAAATTTACTTCTCAACTTTGCAAGTTGAAGCTCTTTTATAACTGTAGAATTCCGCCATGAGTCAACACTCTCAGTAAAAACATTGAACGCGCCTACCATCGATTCAAAATAAATTTAGCTTGTTACATGTAACAATACCAGTGACTTTCGTCATAACGTTTAAGCGATGTATCCACAGTGCCTAAAGAAATTTCTAGACATGCCAGGCGTAGTGCGGCTCAAGGCATCATAAATCGCAACAAGTGTGTGATTTTCAGTGAGTTCTGTAGTTTTATGAAGCCACCCTTTCATCACACGGAAACAGTATTCACAAGTGTTAAAGACCGGATGATAAAGAGGTTGAAACAGTAAGTTACATCCCCTTCGTGTGAGCATATTTCTGAGAACTGGCTCCACATGTCTCGCATGGTGAAATCCACAATTATCCATTATTACTGTATCTCCGTCTTTCAACACCGGATTGTCCAAAACATCTTTTTCTTCTAAGGCTTCGGCAAAGAAATTTAACAGTTCCAATCCATTGGATGGTCCATTTATTACGTTAACATGGCTTACTCCGAAGATGCTGTGCAGCAAATTTACGGTAAACGTTGCATTCGAAGCGTATCGCTGAATTTCAACCGCTGGTGATCCAATCTGTGAGTGACCATAGGTTCGATTGCCTGTTGTCTTAACAACAGAGTACTCGTCAAAAAAATGCATACTTGTCGAATCGAGTGTGCTGCACACGTCTAAGTATTGAACAAGGCGTCGTTCCGTGTCTTGAGTAAGTGACTCTCTCGCAACCACATTGAGTCGTTCATACGAATAGCAAATATCTTCCCGCACTACTCGAGTTAATGAGGCTTTAGAAGGGCAATTTTCTGTCAAACAGACGTGATTGTGTACCAGCTTTTTCTGTATATCCTTGGCAGTAATGCTTGGTTGTTGTTGCTTACAGAATTCAACATATGTCAGGACATCATCAGTTCTTGCATGCCGTATTCTATTTCCCCCAATCCCGTGTTCACTGTGACCGCGTTTGCAAAATTATCGATGATATTTTGAACCGAACTCTTCGCAATATTTAAGTCTCTCGCTATCTGTCTTTGACCAGTACCCTTCAGCCATCTTTCCACAATTTCGTCTCTGACATTATTGGGAATTGCCTTTCCTTGTTGAATGAAAGGATTGTGGGCCATGACTGATTAATAATTCTGCAACTAAAATCGCAACTTCAAATCGAACTTCAAATCGAACTTTCCAATTTGACTTTGCAAGCACGCAATTTGGTTGGCTCTTTGATAATGGCAATCGGAAGTCTGGAATGTAGTTTCCAAGTTGCCAAGAGACTTGCGAACCCACGCGGCCAAAGTAAGGTGAAATCAACTGTAAATGACACATAAGGTACTGAAGTTTATAGAATGTATTAAAGTATGCCTGTTATTGCAATTTGTATTTTTTTGGATGTTAATAAAGTTAAAATTTGGTAACGAACTCGGTTATGTTAAGTAGCGAACTCGGTTGTGCGGTAGCGAACATGTAGCGAACTTGAACGTAGCGAACTCGACAAGCAGCGAAACCGGTGGGTCTTGTTTGTTCGACAGATATTTGTCTCTCCACACTCGGAGTTTGAACAGCATATGTAAAGTAGTGATCCTAGCCCAGAAACTGTTTCTTTTATGCAGTCCGAGAGCCGTAGAGCCACCCCACAGGCTTCACAGCCCCCATCCAAAGCCTCAGCGAGGACATTAAGATCTACAACTCGAAGACCGCTAAGTGAGACTCCGCTGCAGACTTCCGGATGACGCACATTTTTTTCATTTTCTTGTTTTTTGATAGCAGACCAGGAAGCTGTAAGGCGATTTGCGGCATTGTTATTTCGAATAAAAGCTTCAGCTCTGCAAAAGCGGCCCTTGTTTGATCTTCTCGCGCTAGCGTGAAGAACCGCCGCCATCTTGGATGTCGTAATGTTATGTGCAGCAAAACCAGGGAATCACGACCTTAAGAGAATATAGTAAGAACCGGTCAGCGGAAACACACACAAACATAAACACCGTATGCCATCAGATGCCATCATGGAACTTCGCGGCTTTCGTACTGCATGACAACCAGCTTGCGAGCAGTTTTATAGCCAGGAATTTCAAAGTTGAGCATCCCGAATTTTAGGAGTGCTTTACTGAGCATTCTCCACATCGTGACAAGGCAACCGGTACGAACTGAATTGCCAAAAGGTATTACCTGTATTCCCTGCTGAAATACCAAGATGCAACACTAATTTGTCAGCTAAATCTAAAAACAAATAATGATGTTTGGAGCTTTTTGTCACCCATTTGCAGGCAAAGGAAATTGGACACGGTGTCGTGGTAAAAAGGAACCATTTGAGGTGTCATCGAAACATGAGAACTGTCGTTAGAACGCGGCGACATGCATTCTCTACCTCTGTGTGATTTTCCCGTTGGCTCTGAAATGTTTATGGAACTGCTAGCTCATTCTGTATTATACATTGAGTGCCTTTGTTGCGAAATTTTATTGTTATCTATAGAGTAGAATAATTGCAAAATTTTCATTTGTAAAAGTACCGCTTTGTTAGTGGTATGTGTGATTTAAGTTACCTATTATAGATCCCTTTAGAGCGGTTAACTTTGCTGGACAGTTTAGTTTCAAATTTACTTACCCAGATACCAAAAGACAGTAAATTTGCCAGAAGATGTGATTTTTGAAAAACTGATAACTGCAAATGTGCTTAATGTCTGACTGTCAAACCTAGATAAATATAATCTATAGGAGATATTCTAACGGTCTTGCGTGAAGTCGCCGTTATAATATCATTTGAAAGAAAGACAGTCGCAAATAAAAAGTACGAAAAATCAGAATTTTGTCTCGGTGTATACATTTGAAATTGATTGGCCTGCACGCACACGCGTATGGTGTGCCCGTGGAATTTTTAGCATCAAACGCTTCACAAAGTGTGAAATATTCACATCCAGTATTGATTTTCATCAAAATTTGAACACCAGGAAGAGAAAAGTTTGTTAGAACATAATTTATTTTCAGCTTTTTCAATAAAAAGGTCTCACACCCTTGTAAATTATAAGGCTTAGGGGTCCCCAAGGGGGGGGGGGGGGGGGATGGGGCAAGGTGAAAAACTGATACCATTAGTTTGAGAGGAAGGATGATATAAGTAGATTTTTAACTACATGTTGATCTGCTTCTTGAAATAATTTGCTAACAAAACTCCAATTATTAAGGAGCAAAATGTTGCCCATCCCCATCCTGATTCTAGAAATCAAACAAATGCCACTGTGAGTAGTTTCATCCCAAGGACTAACTACACACAAAATAAGAAGAAAGGTTTTGTATGCATGACCATTTCCAATTTTGCTCAAGCCTTATAGTGATATTCCCTCTTAGAATTTAAAAATTGAAGTTGAAATAAAATGATCTGATCTCTTACAGTACTTCTGTAATTTGAATTTTCTAAATATTTACCCCAAAAATAATTCATTTGCAACAATGGGCATGAAGGGCATCCACCACCCCAACTGAAAAATCAGCACATTAAGAATAATTATAGGTTGAAACTCAGTGTCTCGAAAAAGAATTGGGAGCATACATGTATATAGGCAGGAAAAACATGACCATTGTTAAATAATGTTTTGCATTTATGTGAGAGAATTGATTTCAGGAAATCCCAGCACTTTGGTTTGACAAATAAACTCAGTGTTTGGAAGTAAAATTTGGCACCATAGGCAAGAGAAAGATGGGCATTGTTTAATAATTTCTTGGGTTTTTGGTGAGATAATTGATTTCAGGAAATCCAAGCACATTGGTTTAACAAATAAACTCAGTGCCTCAAAAAAAAATTGGGAGCATACATCAGGTATATATGGCAACGAAGAGAAACATGCCCGTTCTTTAATAATGTTTTGCATTTATGTGACATATATAGCTGGAGTTTTGAAAACAAGGTCAAACGTTGCTGCCAAATCCAAAGTGAGGGCAAGGCCTAATATCCTAGGGCAAATGTCTACTCGCATGCAAGTCTAGCAAGTATGAGGTAATAGCGCATAGCCAAAACGATTCACTAGACCTCTTTATGGGAAGCTTAGTGACGGAAATGTTGACCTGTTGGGCAAGGGAAAAAGGATTCCGTGCCATATGAAACACTACTTCTTCTGAAGTCACTTTAAGTCATGCAGACACGTTAATTTAATGACCTTTTGCCTTATTGACTAATCTTATAGCTTAGTGTTTTTCTCAAAGACGTTTTGTTTTATTTCCAGGTCTAACTCACAAGTTGCCAAATGACAATGAAAACTCACTTGTTAAATCAAAACCTGTTTTCAATGGAGAAGTTAGAGTCCAGTTTAATCTGACAAAATAAAACCGTCCCAGATATTTAAGTCTAATTTAAAGACATATTAAGATATGTGGGGATCAATGAATAAAATTATCAACCAGCAACATGCAGCAACAAATTGCCACAAGCAAATTGTGTGTGTCAATCAACCACTTCTACGTTTTTGTCATTTAAAAGTTATAACAAACACTCAAGTAGTGTTTAATCACATCTCAAAACATAAAGAGGAAATTTGAAAATGTTATGCTTAACGGTAACCGAGTATTTTGGAAAAAATTCAAGGTAATTATAGAAAAGGTGATGAGACAGTTTCTCAAGTTTGTGCTAAAATATTTTCTCAGTCAGAATTTTTCTCTGCCTACGGCCATGATTAATAAGATGGAAAAGGAATCAACTCCAAGGCTGTCTACTGATGTAAACAACATTAAAGGCTCTTCATTCAAGTAATAAATGATTTCTGTGACAAAAATGTGTGGTTCCAAAAAATACATATACTCCAACGAAGGATTGTTATTTGGTTTGTAAGCCCCTAGGGCTGTAATTAAGGGAGTTTTAGTGTAGCAGGGCATACTGTTGCTGTTGCTTGCTATGATAACCTATTGTGTCACGCAAATGATAACAATGTGTTCACCAATGATCAGGTAGTTTTTTTGATACCATGATTGTTAAGCATCAAGTCACTGATAAAGAGTGGTTATAATAACCCATCAAAATTTAACAGCTGGAAACTGTTTTGAGCTACCTCAAGAACAGTTCTGGATTAAGTTTAGATTGTATACAATGTATGTTCTGGTCAAATTAAGATTTAAAGAAAATGAAAATCATATTTCTCAGTCTACCCCATTAAAATTTGCTTCTTAAGTTTCTGAAGCCACGGAGAAGAATCTTTCCATGTCTAAACCTATCAATGGCGAGATTTCAATATTTTGGAAACCATGGCTGCGATTTGCCCATACTTGGAAGGGGCATGACTTCCTTAAGTCCTTGGACATGAGCTTTTCATTGTCATGAGAACTTCTGGTTGATGAGCTTGGCACTCATGAGGGTGAACTTTATTTAAATGATGAAAGCTGGTTTTGATCTGTTGGACTCCATGGGCTGCTTGTGATGCTGTTACTATACCATTTGCGATCTTATTGGCCCCCCTTCCCTGGACAACACGTCCTTTTGTGGCGCAGTTACAAATTTGCGCTTTGTCGCCCTCAGCATTGTTTCCAGTGTTGTTTCCACCTTCCCAATATGAGAGAAGAAGCATGCTGAGGTCATTATGCCAGTAATAAATGAAGTGTGTGAGGAATACTGAACAATTGTTTGTGTTCTCAAATGGTTGAACACAATTATTGTTCACCTACATTTTGTAAAAACCATTTCAAGTTCAATAACTGCTTTATCATTCCACTCGAATTGGCTGTCATAAAATGTGGTGTTTGTAAGTGTATTGCACCAGCCTTGTCATTAATCAGTGAATAATGATTTTTGTAAAACAGACGTGATTGTTCAGTGTTCTTTTCACACACACCTTCATATAATTTGTGGGGCTCAAGAAAATATCCAGAGACACCTTTAATACCATTTTAAAAATTGTCCTTTGTGCTTTGTGATTGGCATGAGTTATTACTTTAGTTTTGGTTTAGACCCATTCTGCCCCCCCCCCCACCCCCCTTTCCCCCAATACACTTCATATACAATAATTCTTCCATTTTACGTTAAAGGGATACTCTATCCCTCAAAACAACTTTTGCTCAAAAGGTAGTGTTAACATCATAAATACGGAAAAACGATAAAGTACATGAAAACAAAAAGTAGAAAAGTCTGAAAATCGATGAGAAACAGCAAAAATATCCCTTATCGGAGGACCGGAGGTAAAAACGACATTTCTGAAAACATGTGATTGATGACGTAGAAAGAAGAACCCTTTCTCGAGTGTCTTGTTTACTTTACTTTAAAAAAATGTGCAATGGAGTCTGAGGATTCGCGAAATAGTTCTTCTTCCGATAATAGTAGTGACGGAAGTGTGGAGGGACCTTCATTTATTGATTGTGAAGGAGCACAGCCATACTTATTTGAGCAGTACGACAGTGATGCAAGCTCGGGTACGGACTCTTCAAATGATTCTGGCGAACGACAATACGAGCGACTACAAAATACAGACTGGTGAGCGATCAATTTCAATTTGCAACGTGTAGCAAATGCTGTTGTAGTCCAAACTTAGGACGGTGTTATTTTTCATTGTGTCGATAAATCAAAACCAGAAATAAAACTTTCTTGTGACAGAGAAATGGTATTTGTCCCATTTTTAAATACATGTTTCGATGACGCGATAGGGGCAGCGCGAACCGATTGAGACGGATTAACAGAATTCCTCAAGTCAAAGTTTATTTCGCACTATATGAGAAACCCTGCTTTGACTAATTGTATCTATACCTTAGGTGTACTTGTGGGAATTGCCAACGTCCTCAACGTGTAGAAGAGTGCATCTGTTGCTCCGAAATTGACTGTATTGTTGCCAAAAAC
>NW_027180082.1:30000-37500 GCF_036669925.1 Montipora capricornis | reverse complement strand
TATAGTAATAAAAACAACGAAGGAACCAAGTGAAAATGTAGTTCAGCCAGGAATTGAATTTGGGTCTCCAGATTGTCTGACCTGCAGAGATTCCAACCCCTTTTGAGTTCTGGAGGAAAATAGGGAGAATTTTTTAGCGCTGAAGGGGCGACCCCATAGCGGGTCTGGGGGTATCCCCCTCCCCCACGAAATTTTGCAGATTTAGTTTCTCACAAGTGGCATTTCCTACGTTTAACACCATTTTTATGACATTCTACAAGGTTTTTATTCTTACCACTGGAGTCCCGCCATTTTTGGAGCTGCTTAATGGAGTAAGACCGCGGGCCTTATGAGTCTGCTCAACACAGGGTGTTCGATGGAGAGACCAGACGAGACATTATAGGATACTCCTGAGGATACGCATTAAACGTTTTACACTCAGATCGCAAAAAAGTTCTTAAGATAAGCCGTTTTTTTCCTTGTTTTCAGAATTTCACGATAAATCGGGAGAATCTGATAAAATTGGGAAAGCGAGAGGCAACACATCAAATCGGGAGGATTGCAATCTCTGGACCTGTCTGCCTGGACATTGATAGTTGTCTTAATTCAACACTGCAAGAGTTAAGCTTAACCCCGGCAGCTTCTTCAGGTGCTGGAGCAGAAATTACGTAAAACAAAAGAAACAAAAACAGAAAACGAAACTCCAAATGAAGATTAGCTTGCGTAACTGGTGGTATTAGGGAGCTTTAGCAACGACAACGGCGACGGCAACGAGAACGTAACAAATTTGCATATTTAGTGGGCAAAAACAATAGCTTTGCACGCCCTGCACGTTCGTTTTTCACTTTTGTCCATTTCTTTGCCGTCGTCAGCAAGACAACAACGTGAAATAGCCAAATTTAAGGTTTTATGGAAACGTCACTAGCTGGAGATAAATTTTCATTTTCTCCCCTAAATTAAGCATGACTCGTATCGGTTCCCTTCAGTTGAGGGACGGTCACACCATTCTCGTGTTACAAAGCGTGGAATAGTCGCAAAGTGATTACAAAAACGCAAATTTATACTTAGCGATGACGTTTCTATTGTTGGTGCAAGTGGCAAATTCAGCGCACAGAATGGAGAGTGGTACTGTGGGGTATTATTTTACAGCGTCCCACCGCATTCTCCGCGCCAACAATACCACCAGTTAAATGAAGACTAATTCAAAGTGACCGAAAAACACAATGCTTTCCGGTACCTGCAGAAATACCCTCAATTTCGAGTTGAACTTTTAGCTGTCTGTCTTCTGATGAAGTCACATTTCGACTTCTAACTAATGCGACCCTTTTATATTACTTCTAGTCTTTTCTAGAGAAAGAAAAATAACCTAAGATTTGCGTGGTTGCGCGCCTCGGTTCGCCTTCGTTCGCTGTAGATGACTGTTTTCTACTGAAAATTCGATTGTTAGTCTCCTGAGTGGACTGTCATTAAATTCACGTATTATTTGTGGTATAAGTTGTTTTTCCCTATTTCCTGCACCGTCAAGCACGGTTAGTCAGTTGTATTCATGTATGTAGCGGATATTGTCAATATTCCAACTATCCCCGCTGTAATTAACGAACGATAGTTGGTTCGTACACTTCACGTAAAAAGGAAGAAATATTCACCTCTCTCTAAGGTCCCGTACGCTCTGGGCAAATTTTTGCTTATTTTGCGAAGAAATCTGACATCATTTCCGTGATACAAGGGCGCGCGGTGATTTCTTTTCCCACCAAATGTTCGCAAGCCTTACCAAACTTGAAAGGCGCCGTCGCCCTGCTTCGGAACCGGAATAATTTCTGTCAGGCGTGAAAACTATACACATTTTACAATTTGCAGTGCATGATCTAAAGAAAAAGTTTTTAAGTGCGATTACCAAATTGAAAATTGAGAGGAGAAAATTTTTGTTGAGATTTTTCGTTGAGTCAAACAAATTTTGTCAGCCCTTAACCAGCCCTAGGTCAGAGCTCGTCGTTCCAATATTTCTAACTAGATTGTCATGTCGGTCGGCATACGCGAGAAAAGATGACCATAAACCTCATTTGCACAAATCTATACGCTTTATTTTCACATGCGAAAAAAGCCTATACATCCTATCAGAATGGCGTACGGCTCTTTCATGTGTGGAAGTATAACCAATCAACGATAGCGTAAAGGCCTTTCGAAGCCAATCACTCGTGCATCTCGTACAAATCGTACTTTTTTATTGAATTAAATTAAATTTGCATTTGGTTCTTTTGTTAGTGAGTTTTTGTTTCTAATTTGCGTTCAGAAAACTATTTCAATGAAAATTCTTGTCTTATGTGTAATAAACATAGAAAGTGCTTTGTACGGGGTTGTATTCACTAGTTTGTGTCAAAAACCCTCACCAGCTCGTACCTCCCTAGTTCGGGGTTTTTGACACAAAGAACTCGTGAAAAAAACCCATACGCCGCACTTTCTATGACGTAAACTATGTATTTGTTCAAAAACCATTGGTGGTCTATTTTATGACTTTTATCGATCCATATGAAGTCCATGTCCTATCAAAACCTAACCACAGCCGTTCGAAAACAATACGTACACTTTCAAACAATAAAATGGCCGGACATTCATCACGCAAAACACAGTGGTTTATGAATCACGTTTAATTCAAATCTTCATTTACGGATTACGTTCAATTAAAAAAATTGGTTCACGTGGACATGAAAAGATCTTACCATCTTTAATACGAATCACAAATTAAAAAAAAATAATAATAATTTCATCACGAATTCACGAGAAAATAAATCGCCCCATCACGCTTCGAGGAAAAAGTTTAGGGGACCAATTAACTCCGAGCTTGGACAAAGTTTTATTGCTTGCAAAAAGGATTTACTACAAGACACCTCTGGGTATAGATCACTCTGTCATTTATCTAATTTCACTGAATCCGTATCAAGAATTAAAATGTAACTATTTTCAGTTTTCGAACAAATATTCCATTAGATGAATAAACCAGTTTAAAACCAATGGCAAGTGAGTGAGTCCGTATAAGCAATACAATAACATAGCCTGCAAATATACTTCAATACTGCGCTCAAATCAAAGGTTCCCGTCTTCTTCTTGCTTTGGACTAAATAGCGCTCATAATCCTTTTCAATCTCTCAAAAACACAATTTACACTTAAAATGGGACATTGAATTGAAAATGAGTTCCAAAGAACAAAAATATATCTAAAACATTCTTGACAATTGTTGGCGCGAATCAACAATTAAAAATTCGGTTTTCGAGTCGTTTATTAGCAAGCGATTATGAAGTAGCCACGCATGGACATCAGAAACGCAGGACTCAATAGCGGCTAGGGCACGGTATTGTGAAAAACCACGATCTGGCCTGAACGAGAGATAGAGATGGGTGTCATCGGCATGCTTATGAACAGAGGGAAGAAGATGGTTAGAAATTACGCGATAGAGTCAGAAACATAAAAAGTGAACAAAACGGGACCCAAACAGTTGCTTGTGGGTCACCACAGTTCAATTGAAAATCTCTAGAAGATTGATCTTTGATGAGAACTCGTTGCTTTCGATCGGACAAATAAGATGCGAACCAGTCCAAGGCTGAAGCAGTAATTCCAAAGTCATTTTCAAGGACATTAAGGAGAATCTAATGGTCAATTGTGTTGAAAGCGGCACTTAAGGACATTCGCGGTAATTGTTTGTGCGCAACGTTACTGCGCAGGTAACACGACTGAAATATGTCACGCATTACTTCAAGCATTATTGAAGTTGAAGTTTTAAAACCTTTGCAAAAACCGTGGACGATTAAGTCTTGCACAGATCAGAGAAGACCGTGATCAGTCAAAATTGATTATGAAATATTAAGGAAAGTTAAGTTGGCTACAGCATGACTGATATTCGCGTTGTTTTATCAGTCGTGCAGTAGTCCACTTGACTTTGAAAAAGATTTTTCAAGTATTAATTAAAATAACATGGCAACAAAAACGCAGTAAGACAACGCAGTGTCTTCACATAATCGTATTACGTAATATGTACAAATAAAATTTCATACAAATCTAAGTTACAAAAATACTCAATAAGTAAACAATGCGTGAAATTAAAACTGAAGAAAAAAAGAAGGAGAAAAGAAAGAGCTAACTCTATTCCGAAGTAAGCCTTATTTCCCGAAACCGAAATTAAGGCTAGACAAAAGGGCGTATGTAGATCATGCAATCAGGTAACCCTACAGAGAGCACGAACAGAATCCCAAGAGAAGCCACTGGAATAATGCTGGTGCAAAAAACAACAAAATCCCCGCCCAGGCCTCTAGAAAAATATAGATAATTGAAATAAAATCCCTAAATGGGGCTTATGAGAATCCCGACTTTTGCTAAATTAACAAAATCATGAACAAGGGCCTTTGAGCGCCGCTGAAGAGAAGGCCAACTGGTTACACAATTACTCCAATGAATATGTAAAATGCTAACCGTTAATTAAGCTTCTTCTATATTTTGAATTAAATTCGGATCTTTTGTTCAAGCCGTTAGCTTGGAGGGTGCATAACTGCGATCACCAAAAAGCCTCTCTTGTGAGTAAAACCTTATCCATATTATTAACGGTATCGTTATCAAACTTCTCAATGACAATGAATTCAAAGTCATACATATGTTGTTCTTTTTTTGTTAAAATGGACGGCCAATTCACCACGTGGCCTTGTTGGTCAACATGGCCGATTTAAGTATCCGAAATTTGACCTTGAATTTGTTCCACGTTGAGTCTAGGTATTGAACCTTGCATCTTTTACAGATGACTAAATAGATGACATTCTTCGACCTACATTTTAATTCTTGTCTTATAGAGTAAAAACGACCTGTGCATCCGCTGTGAAAGTTCTTATTCTCTACCAGATAATTCTTACATAGATCGCATTTGTTCCTACATTTAAAACATCCCGCGGGAGTGTTATAATTATTATTGCTGTAAATGGATCTTTTAGGCCCTGCTAAGATCTATTTTATGTTTTTGGGTCTTCTGCAAGAGGGAAGAAGTGACCCCTTTGGGAAAATCTGGGAACGCAATGGCGATTCAGTATATAAGATACTGGTAAATGAGGGTTATAGTCGACCACAAGAGGAAAAACGATTTTTTTGTCTTTCGGTTTTCAGCCAAGTAAGTCTTCCCTGGGTAGAGCTTTGGCGTTTTCAATTTGCTTACTGACTTCCGATGGATTGAAACCTCGCTCAACGAGATATGATCTAACTCTAGACGAGATCTATGATATGATGTAGCTCTCAAAGAGAGATAAAGGTAGATTTTTTGCGAGAACGTCCTTAAATCGAGTAGCACTAATAGCGTGATTTCGTGATTGTCCATAGCCATGAGAATATCGCTTTGAACTTTAAGCAAGGCAGTTTCAGTTGCTTGGAATTTTCAGAAGCCTGACTGGAATCTACCTAAAGGAGCATTGCGTTCGCAATGTGACAGCAGTTGAGCAAGAACTGCCTTTCCAACAACCTTAGAGATGAAAGGCAGATTGCTAACCGGACGGATTTTTTTATAAGTTAACTCAAGGCCTTTCTTGAGTAGTGGTTCACGATCGCGTGCCTACTGGACACCGTTACATATTGAGAGAGACCAAAAGTCTCCAGTAACTCTTTGAATCTTCTTGAATTATTACTATGCATTAAGTCCAAATGGAAATTAAAGTGCCCTGCTATCATCAGCGGTTCAGGACACATAATAACATTTTCAAGGTAGGTGGAAAACTCATCCAAAAATACCGAAGTATAGAAGTGCTGGGAGGGCGATAGAGAGCTATACTTCGGATTCAGCGATTAGAGGCTTTGAGAATCCAGTCAGAGAATTCAAAAGAATCATGTTCTTTTCCAGCCACAAACAAAGCAACAAAAGAGTCATGAAACAAAATGCCGGTGCCACCGCCAGGTCGATCTGATTGCCGCGGAAAGCTCTTGAATAGATAACCACGAGAAGAAAGACTTGTGATACAAACCGAATCCAGGTTTGTCAGCCATGTTTCCGTTAGAACGCAGAAACCAATGTTATTGTCAGCAGCATGGTCAATAATAGTTTCAGCTTTGATAAATCACCTCCATACAAATGGAGTGTTTTGAATGGTTTTCAAAGAGTTTTTTTAGGAAAAAAAATACCGCTGACAGTTTGCAAGGAAAGTGCAAAAGTGGGAGTACGCAAGAATGAGCAAATTACGCGATCGTAGGCGATTCCAAGCCAATTTCACGTAATCGCGTTATTGTGTAAGGTAAGAAGGGTTGAACACCTAAGAATAAGAGACCAAAAAGGGACCTCGTTATCATGCCTGGAGATCCCATAAGCTTTCGAAGCAAGCCATGTGCAATATAATTTTAAGAAAACACACATCTGGCTCTAACCAATTTTGTTTTCCTTTGAGCCAAATTACACTTTACTGCATTTTCAGTTGTGAATTGCACACTAGGCGCAAATTGTGACTTCTAAAGTACAGGTTTCTAATAAATCCTAGAAAAAGTGGATTCTGAAGACCAACTTGCTGTTTTCAATATTTCATCTACTGAAACTGAGGCATTTCTGGCTGCGGATACTGGAGCAACTCTAGTACTGTGGGGCTTACACAATATATCGATGCCAGAAAATTTAAGAATATCTTTGACACATCTACCAAGTAATTCTCTCCGAATCGCCTGCCAGGCTTAGGGTCAGAAAGATAATTGAAGGGAGGGGAACGATGATTAAATAATTGTCTCCACTGAAGTCATCTACTAAGCCCAGTAGGATTTGGCGCGAGAATGTCTATTTATCTAAAACAAACTCAAAAAAAAAAAAACATATGTAAGTCCTCTGTGCCTGGGGATATCCGTTCGCGTCGGTTGCAAAATAAATAAATAAAATAAAAATTGAAGTCTTCTTAGAACGTGATCGACATTGGGTTCTTCCTTCCCAAGATAGAACTGAACTTTACTGTTGATAAAATTAAGTCGGTGACCCACCATCAGTGCGGATTTGATTTGTATACAAAGACAAGTGACCAGCCGCAACCAAGGGACTTTCTCGACCGAGGAAAAGAGAGGACCCTGGGATCGAGGATGTACAATAGTCTATTTGTAAATTAATTGTCAGAGAGTCTGAGAAAACACCCTCCGCATTTTCCGATTTCATACTTACTACTTCAACAACTGCATTTTCCTAATTTAATTTGGCATTAAAATTAAGATAGACTTATTAGACGCTCAATACACCATATAAAAATTGGATATAATTATATGTGACTAGGTAAAATAAGATCAAAGAAAAATCGCGTAATCTGCCGCGCAATTTGCTGTCAGTGCTCCGCGATTTCCCCATTGTTTTCTCGTGAAACATCAGAAGCCATGGGTGTAGGCACTATTTATGGCCCCACCTTTGCTCAACATGGCTTTAATTAACTGCGGTTAGTGAATTTATCTCCTGTAACAAATTCAAACTCCCTTTTCTCTGGTCCGTGAAGACCGAAAGTGGGATGCTCACGGCGGTGTCTGCGCTTTCATTAAGGAGG
>NW_027180082.1:12500-25000 GCF_036669925.1 Montipora capricornis | reverse complement strand
GTGTCAGTACCGATCAACTTGTTTATTATTGTTGTTATAATAAAATTAAGTGTCCTTCTTCATTACGAAAATAGAGATGCCACCCAAGGTCAAATAAGAGGTTAAGTTGTACCAAAATAAAAATAAAAAAATAATAATAATAAAAATGTAGTGGAATGATATTTAATTGAAGGCCAAAGTCCAAATACAAATTCAATGAAGAGTTGTAAGAGTTATCAGTTACTGTTGAGATTTAATTTAAACAGCTATGAGCGAATTATTAAGTGACTCATACAAATCTCTAAGCAGCGACCAGGTGCATCTCTTTGTATCTTTTTGACAGTTTATTTGGAGCAATAAACTTACAGATCGTGAAGGCATGTCAGTCATGAGAACATCTTTTCAGGGAGTTGAATTATTTTATTGATATAAAGATGTATTATATGACTCGCTCGGTGAGCAGGCAAGATGAAGCAAATCCTGTGATGTGATTGGCGGGCAAGATGAGCTATCGTGCCAGCTCGGAATTTCTCGCTTGGTTCCGCAAGATCAAAGATCATTCTTTGGTGTTTTATCCCATTTAATCCTTTACTGACCAAGCTTGTCCAGTCAAGATGGCTGGATATTGGCGTCGTTCTCGGTCTATGAACACGCAAAAAAGAACTTGGCGGATATCCAGCCATCTTGACCTCACGCTTTAGTTGGTGAATGACATGAAAGCATAGAAGGTAATGTATAAGAAACCTTCTGCAAAACTAAGTAAAAGTAGGTGGAACCTCAAATCAAAAACAAAATACAGGACAGTTTGCTAGTTTTGAAGACAACAAAAGGAAAAATAATAATGACGATAATAATAATAATAATAATAATAATAATAATAATAATAATTATGATGATGATGATGATCATAATGATAATGATAATAATATGAAATCAAGAATACTCCGGATATGGTAAACTTTTCTCACAGAAAAATGAAGTTTTTTCATAACCAAATGCAGTTTATAGAAATAAAGTTATTCTCGAGCATTGATTAAGAAAATTCCCCCGAACGTTTCATCAAAAAAAAAAAAAAAAAATCGTGTGAAGAGTTCTCACGTAGCATTCGAAATCAGTTGACATTCTCGATAATCTGAGAGGTCTAAAATTCGGAAAAGTACTGTTTGAGACAAATATAAAATCATTACTCGAACCTACAAATTACGAATTCATTCTTCAAAGAGTCAGCAATTACTATTGAGATTTGAGATTTCATTTAAACAGATGTGAGTCACTTATAAAGTATCTCAAACAAACCCTGTGGAGTGACCAGGAGCATAGCTATATAATTTAGTCACAGTTTATGTGGAGCTATAAACTTACAGGTCTTGTAGACTTGCGAGTCCTGAGAACATCGTTTCTGGGAGTTGAGTTATTCTATTGCCATAGAGATATCTAGAAATAACCGTAGAACTAATTCATCTTAATTCTACCTTTAAAATTATTTTCAGAAATTCGAATTAAACGAGAACAGTGATATTCATTCCGATTTAGGTTTTATAAAGGCTCATTCCGAGTACTTGCCGATCACGGTCTTACCAAGAATCCAATGCCCAAGAGTAAGATTTATCCAAATTGGCCTACTCCCCATCAACGATAGAAAGGTGTCTATTTCTAAACCTAGTTTTGCGGGAAATTAAACAACAAACCAAGATGGCTAACTCAATGTTGTACCCAATTCAAACCCTTTAGAAAAATGTATGTGTCCGAGGTCTCGACTACGGCCCTCAGGGCACCTTTTTTTTCTTTTCTGGACCGTCCTTGGCCCTTGGCCGGTAAATATATCTATTTTTACAGGAAGCAGGTGCAAGGGGGAGAGAAGCCTTAAAAATCGTTTAAAGACTAAGAAAATTATTGCCTGTCCTCACACTGTCTCCTGTTGTTCTCATGCTAGTTTGTACTAATTAGCATAAGAAGAGCAGTGAAGTTTTTATCAAAACAAGGTCAACTCCAGCCTCACTTTCATTCAAAGGTCAGGTTACTTTGCACACAACTGTAAAATGGTCAAACTCGTTTCCAGGGTCCTCTCTCTTCCTTACTCGAGAAAGTATCCTGGTTGCGGCTCGTCAGGTGTCTGCTACATTTTAGCAGATTCCAGAAAGATAATTAAGGGGAGGGGCATGATAACTTTTGTCTCCAATAAACTCATCCTGTGAGTGCGAATTTGATTTTTATACAAAGACACGAAACCACAATGGAAACGAGGATGTGAAATGGTCTATTTTTAAATGAAATGCCTGGAGTCTGAGAAAACACCCTCCACATTTTCTGATCTAATACTTACTACTTGAGCAACTGTATTTTAATAATTTAACTTCCCATTAAAATTAAGATGGACTTCTTAGCCGCTCAATACACGTATAAAATTAGATATAATTACATGTGACTAGGTTAGTTAGCGTTCGTCACGCAATCATTCCTCCCCCACGAACGTTCGTTCGTGGGGGAGGAATGACTGCGTGACGAAACCGTAAGAACGTTTGCGTGGGAGGCTAAGGTAAAATAAGATCAAAAGAAAAATCGCGTAATTTCTCGCGCAATTCCCTATCAATTTTTATCGTGAAACATCAGAATCCCTGGGTGTAGGCACTATTTTGGCTCCACGTATGCTGAACATGGATTCAATTCACTGCGGTTTTTATAGATTTCGTTGATGACATAATGAATAGCCACGCGGGTGGCCAAATAACGTCAACATTTTTGTAGTTATCTTTTTTCCGGATTTCGATGTCTCAGCAAACTAGTGAGATCACTCCGAAAGTGCACAACTTTCATTATTTATCAAGACCGGGGAGAAATACGGACATAAATAAAACTATTATTGGAACGCACCGGCTAATCTACAATTCCTTCGATATCTTGCTATTTCCATTACTTGAAAAGTGACGACTGTTTGTGTCAGTAGCAATCAACTTGTTTATTATTGTTATTATTAATTAAATTCATCACAAAAATAGGGCCGCCACGCAAGGTCAAATAAGAGGTTAGGTTGTCCCAAATAAGAAAAAAAAATGTAGTGGAATGACATTTAGTTAAAGGCCAAAGTCCAAATACAAATTCATTGAAGAGTTGAAAGAGTTATCAGTTGCTGTTGAGATTTAACTTAAACAGCTACGAGCGACTTATTAAGTGATTCAAACAAATCTCTATGCAGTGAGTCTGTGAATCAAACCCGGGCCACATTGGTGGTAGGCGAGTGCTCTCAACACTACTCCAGCCCTGCTCCCTCAGTTTATTGTTGGTTTAGCTGGCGTCCTAGAACAGGAGGTTACTGAAAACGAGCAGACTGACAAGTACAGACCTTAAAGATAAAACAAATTTAATTTTTCTGGTTTCAGTTTTCCATTTCCACTCAAAGAAATATAGGGAAACATGAAAGGAGAAAAAAAAGAAAAACTGCAACATGGTGGTCAAACGAGTGCAACCAGGCACCCATGACCCGGAGCCTACAACTCTACTGTGTTCGTGTAACGGCGTTTTCACAGACCGATTTATTTTTAGATTGAATTTCCCGCGAATGAGACTCCCACAGGAGCCCGATGACCAATTACAAGAAATAAATTAAGCTGACGTCATAGGGTCACCGAACCGGAACTGCCTTTGTTTTTTGACCTAATTCGCGGGAAGGGCTAGTCTAAAAATAAACCTACTTCTGAAAATGCCGTTTCACAGACGCTGTATGGAAGTTGCACGCTCCAGATGGGCTCCTGGTGCAACATGTTGGATTCAAAAATGTTGGATGATGTTGCACTAACATGCTGGACCCTTTTAGCCAGGACTTAAGGACAAGAAACGTAGTAGTGGACGAAAGCAAAAAAAAAAAAAACCTCTACCCTTCGAGGCCCCCACACAGTGTCAGTCGTATCACCAGTTCCCCAGTTCCCGGTTATTTTTTAGAGAAATATGACTATGATGATGATGATGATATTATAATAGAGTTTTCGACGTCTTGACCTCTGTAAACCTTCTGCTTGTGTTGTAGCTTGCTGCAGAGAAAACTCGACATATAGGTAAAATAAAAAACAAACTACTGCATTTTCCTTCGTATTTATTTATTGAAATGTCTCTCAAAAATAGTCTGAAATGGCATTCCCGAGACCCTAAATTTCAAACTTTTCAGGTGGAGCATGCCCCCAGATCCCCTCTACTTTGGAGCGCCTTTGATAGAACATTGGCGCGAGTATAAGCTCGCGCACATTGATAAAATTTCGGATTTTGACTGACACCGAGCTGAATCTGTCAAGGAATTTTCTATTCTCCTGAACGAGCGCGGTGAGCCCCTCTTTTAATGGTGTTATGCAATTGTAATAGGTACACGGAAAACATATTTTAAGGAAAAAAAAGTTCGACAGTAGAAGTTGTAGTATTTATATATAAATGAAGTGAAAACTGCATGTGGAGCCAGACACTAAGTATGAGGTGATGATATTGCGGCCCAATTCGCTTACATTTTTTGCAAGCTCGAGCAATTTGAAATCACTTTACTGAAAGAGTTTGTCCCAGACAAGCAAGTAGGCCCAAGTTTTCAGTAATATCGAGTTCCAGTTGATCAAGTTTCAAACGCTTCTCGTGTAATTCCGAAAAAATAAAAGAGAACTTAAAATAAAGGGCATGCAGCGCGAAAACAAGCACGGTGACCCCATCTATTTACTGCATTTTTAAAATATCCTGTGCATATAAGTATCAACTTTGCGGCCAAGTTTGACAAAAATCTGGATAGGACGTCATTTTCAAGGGAATTACCTTAAAGCTGTGTACGGCCCAAAACGAACACTGTTGCCCCGGTTAAGAATGCAGATTGAACTCAGCTATTTACAGACATGAAAGAAATATCAGACAGATGGAAAGAGCATTTTACCAACTGCTGAATCAAGAAGGCAACGTAGACAATGATGCAAATGACCACCTAACTGCTCGAGAGACAATTGTGCATTTGAATGATCCAATTACCATGGAAGAACTAAAGAAAGCTGTAAAAGCTGCTAACATTGGTAAAGCGCCTGGTCTAGATGGCATACCAGCTGAAGTAATAAAACATGGCGGTGATGGTCTACTACAACAACTGCTTTCCGTAACGTTCACTAGGTCAAACTGCTTGCGTAGATCCAAGGCTGGACTAAATGCACACCTAAGAACGTGTAACACGCAACACCGGCGCTAATTACTCTATTACTCTCGGCTTAGTCAACATCAAAATCGATATACTGGCGGAGAGGTAGAGCATTAAATTAGCATCGCCCAGGTCATGGGCTCGAATGCAGTTGGAGCCACCTGAATTGTCAACATGAGACAATTGCTTCAATTTTCCAGATAATCGCGAGGATCATTTGTCTCTTTCAGACGCTATTGTGTTGGAAAGCATTCCCAGAAGCTGATGAGACTAGTGTAACCGCACTTGCAGATCTGGGTAATATCACGCAACCCACAGGAAAGACCGCTGCCGGAATTGAGAAATTACTCTGCTTGCTGTACTAGCCTAAGACACTTACTTCCAATGTTAAAGACCAATGCAATCCTCCATCTAATTAAGAAGTAAGGTTCCAGTAGTCGATATGAACGTCACGAAGCGGGACTTAAATGTACCGATCTTCGCAGCAACAATATTGCTGAAGATGATGGATACTCTGATAATGATGCTGATGACGATCATCATGAGTTATCTGATGTGGATAATGTTGATGATGATCATAATCTACGGAGATGATGATGAAGAGGTGGAAGAGGAAGACGAGGGAGATGAACAGGATACCTTTTATCCTTTTCAAGGGGTTGTGAAAACACTGCATTTGGCAGAATTTACTTAGCTCTAAAAAGTAAGCGGTGAAAATATGCCACAAGACATTTTATGAAAAAAGGCTCCTTTGCATGTTATAGTGGACACGAGATCAGATCTTCTACTGTTATGTTACAGAGTTGTCTGAGTTCCACTCCAATAGATAGTAAAAGTAATGTGGGAAAATATGTCGACACAAATAATTATTACATTCATTGTGTGAGCCAGCATTATGTGATTCAAAAATGATATTTACAAGTTCCAGCGATTTTCTATTTTTTTTTTTAATTTGCGACAATTTGAAAACGCAGTTAAAGTGTGGTTTTCTGTTTGACAAATTGTCCAAAATTTGCTCCGAGGCCAAGCAACGGCGAAGACTTAAAATGAATTCAATTGGCACCAAACTTAACACAAAATAAGAACAACCATTCTCTTCCATTCCTATCTAGATACTTTTTTATGGACATGTTAAAATTGTGATTTTCAAAGCGCCTTATAAAACATCCTCAAAGTACGCATAACATGCCGGCGGAAAATGGGTGATACTTAACGCGATAAAAATGTACATGCTTCATATTCTTCAACTATTGCTATTATTCGTTTTCTGCATAAAGGTTTGTGCTCGAGCTCGGAACGCTTCCCTCTGAAAATAGCAAAAAAATGTTTGTAACCTGAGCGAGGTAAATCACGCAAAATTTGAACGCAAACTGATGCTAATTCTTCATATAAAATCGTTGAACTGACTAATTTTCGGCCTGTAGCTTGGCAGGCTTTAAAAAATACGAAGTAATTAATCCTTTAGAAGTACTGTACTTATTCGGCTACAAGGTACTGAAAATCGTATTTGAGGACAAAACAAATTTGAATTAATACCGGTTTATGCAAGTGACTTTTGTATCACGATTTCAAAACTGAACTTAATACAGCATTAAATATGTTTAGTTTTTTTGGCAAAAGACATCGTGATTCACACGATAATTTAATATTTTAGGTACAAGAAATGTACTCCAATGCAATGCGAAATGTATCGAAAATTATTTTTGTAATTTTTTAGACTAGTGTTTCTTTTTTCGTTTTTCTTTTTTTTAACGGACACAGTATCACGTTCACTGAAATGCATGAACGACTTGGCCGACGGTTTCATTTTAAGAGCACGCTTTTAAAAGGTAGTAATAGACCAAAAATATGACAGAATTTTAAACCAAATCAGTATACATATGTTACAAAATAGGAACGCATTGCGTACGTGTGGTAGTCTACATCTACATCTACATCTACATCAAGTTGTCTTTGAGTAATAGGTAGCCGTAATAGTACACGATATTGTTTTAGTATCGTAAATCATTATAGTGCCATGGTAGATGTCTTAGATAAATAGTCCCTGAGAAGACAAGTGGAAATACTAAACCCAGAAAGATTGAAGAAAATAAAAAGGAATCGAGAAACATTGGCTTCGAGGCTGACATGTTGATCATTCTCAAGTTCCCTTACAACTTCTTTTTCACAACAAGGTTAAACGTGCACTCTGCGCTTAAGTCAATATTTCACTAAAGTTAAGAATAGAATAGAATAGAATAGAATAGAACTTTAATAGGATCATCCTCGAAAGGTTTTTCAGACACTATTTACAATGACTTGAATACGTTACTAAACCACTCAAGTTATAAATAATGCATAAAAGAATTCGTGGTAACATTATAAAAAAGGCCCGCTCTGTAAGTTGCTCTTTTATAGCTTGCTTGAAAGACTGAAAGGAAGCACATTGCTTTATGTCATTATCTAAGTTTTTTCAAGTATTAGTTCCTCTGTATGCGAATGTGCGTTGGCCGGTAGCAGTTCTATACAAAGGTATATGTAATAAATCACGATTGCGGGTGTGGCAGGCATGGATACTAGAGCGTTTAGTGAATTTATCTTCCATATTTAGGTGCGAAACCATTAAGACATAACGCCAAAAATTTTTGTGGTTGTCTTTTTTTCCGGTTTTCGACGTCTTGGCAAAGTAGTGAAATCACTAGCAAAGTGCACAGCTTTCACACAACAAAAAGAAAAATAATAACAATAATAATAATAATAATAATAATAGTAATAGCAATAGTAGTAATAATAATAATAATAACAACAACTTTATTTACAGTGCGACCTAAGAAAGTTTTTTTTAAAAACTGTCCGCCAATCAGGATGTGTGAATTTGATTGACAGTCACACCTCCTTGCAAAGTTCGCACAGTTATAAGAGTCATCAGTTGTGCATCAAAGTGGCCTACTAATTCTTTTGTATGGTCTGAAAGCAACTTAGCGATCTACCCTGTGTCCATGATTAAAATTTAGTTTAATGGAAGATCCGAAGTTTGCGGCCGGTGATCAAAACCTAAAGGACTCTTTATCTGAAACTAATTGAGCGTTTTGTGTCGAACCCACGTGAGATAAAGATATTTAATTTTGGGTTGACTCTGGCCCTCCGTGACTAATTGTATTTCTGCACGCCCCGTCACTAATCTGAAGTGATTGTGCAACCCTAGAAGTTCTAGCGTGGACGTCAATTTCGTCTTACTTCGCGTAATCACCCATCTACTCGCCGAACTACAGGATTTATCTGCCTCGATTTGCAAAGGTTGACGGGAACATTAAGAAATTAAATTTAGCGGCTCAAGGAAAGAAAACATAATACATATAAATAGAGCTAGCAGAAGGGTCGGTTATGGTGATCGCCTTAAGGAAGACCCACATTGAAAGTTTGGCGGCTTAGAAAGTTCTGCCTTGGCTTCCCCGACCCATGACACTAAACTGGACTGTTTTACCAACAGAACTCGAGGTTTGGCGGGGACTGATTGGCTTCTTTTACCAGAGAATCTATACCCGGATCATCCTCCAGAAATTTGTTACGAGACAGATTTTGTAGGCACAGCTTTAGTGTTTTAACTTCTTTATTCTGGCTTGAAACTTCAGCACTCTGCCGCCTACTCTGTCATCAAACTACTAAAACCTGCTCTTGCTGAGCTGTGATTGGTTAATGAACACATTTCCTTCGAAGAACAAAGGTGACAGCCTGGGCGAATGATTACGTGCCCCGGGCATTGCACGTGAACTAGGCGAATAAGTGAGTGTCACAAAAAGTTGCAAGGTTAACTCTCCTGAGGAAAGCACTTTCGCGAGTAAGCTTTGGGTGCCCAATAGACAGCCATAGATGATCAAAGAGCTTGAAAAGTTATACAAACGTGATTCTAAAACCCTCAGCATCCCAGGCGGAAAAAGCTTGTGGTAAATACTTTTGTTAGACAATTCAATCTTCAATCGCTACTTTACACCCGGCTAACCGCGGGAAAGCCAAAGCTACAGATAATTACGCTAAGATAACTAACATGGTCGGTCTTACAAACTTGTCAGAAATAGCAGATAAAACGGTCCTCGTGTTTCCAAACAACATCAGCGGATATCTGGCTTTTTCCTAATGCATTAACTTAAATTAATTGCGAGGGACGAGGTTGTTTGCGACAATTAACTTGGTTTGCACGTTTCAATTTCCTATGTTCGTTCTTAGCATCATGCATTTAGAACTCTGCATATAATAACGCGATCTTGAAAAGATTGATTCAAATATTATAAAATATGCTTCAACATATGCCCTAAATAAAGTTACTTCCACGTGCTAATACACACTGAGTACAAATTACATTCCTTTTAACTGTGTTTTGGAAGGTTTTCTAATTTAGAAAATAAATAAAGTCAAACACTATGAAACGGCAGCAACGTTCACCCTTGAAATTGGGCGAATTGAACCTAAGACCTGTGTATCACAGGTATTTCTTACAAACTAGACGATCCGTGAGCGTAAACTTCCACAAGCTTGTTTTGATATCTTGCAGTTTACAGGGATTGCTGCTCTTAGGATGGGACCCATACACCGACTGACCTATATTTGCTATTTATACGGGAGTCTTCTTGGAATGATCACAGGTTCAATAACACTCGGGAAATCTTACTTCGACTTGAATTCCTTTATATACAGTTCAGCTATCAAACAACGGCTTTGATGCATGTTTAATTTCAAGAAATACCTTGTTCGTTCGATGCATAGTTAATAGAGTGGACTGGTTCGGAAGCTCGGCAAACATCAAAGGAGCAAACAAAGATACCAAGATTTAGGTTGGAAAGTCCACGACCGTGCACATTCTTTTGTTTTGCGCTCATACAATATGCATGAATTACGTAACCAACACGTTTCTATTGGCTAGTTCCTCAGTACGGAGTAAACAACTATTGTGTTTTGTGCACGGTCAAGGCCAAAAAAGAGAACAAAAACCTACAACAAAGAAATTTGTCGGGTTTCCTAACCATTCCCCTCTATTAACTATGTTCGATGTCACCGGCCATCTCACCAGACTTGTGCTTCTCGAATTTAGGTGTAAGCACCCATTTCAAATAGCGCTGATAAACAGTATCTAAGGCTGCGTTTACATGAGACCCGGGGTGAGTTTCATCTCGGGATGAGTTCATCCCGGGGTGAAATTTGATTTCGTTTACATGGTTGATTTCACCCCGGGATGAAAGGAAAACAGTGTCATCCCGGGATGAAATCAATGTCCAAAGCTACCTCGGTGTGCTAAACAAAAATGTGGTTAAGAACATATAAAGTTCTCAACTTACCTTCCACTACAACTCGCGGGACTCATGGCGGTAAATCTGTTCAGTACAAAATGGCCGTCCTTGCCGTAAACTGATATGCACAGTATGATCATTCACCGCTGGTCATACGTAGGGAGGCACAGAAAAATGTCATTTCGGCTCGGGACAGAAAAGAATCAAGTGTATTCATGAATTTTTGATCCCGGGATGAAATTTTGTCCCGGTGCTGAAGACCGGGATGAAATCGTCCCGGGATGAACAAATTTCACCCCGGGATCCTGTCAACACCAAAAGCCAAATGACCAGACACCGAAGTGAAACTCATCCCGGGATGAAACTCGTCCAGCCTGGGATGAGTTCTCTCATGTAAACAGCACCTAAGTCTCGACCCCCGTATGAATATCAAATATAGGTCGGTGTACGGGTACCGTACAAAAGGTCACTGCTTTTATAAAAATCTTCTTGCTTGTAAATAATGGTTACATAAATTAAATTTGGGCAAGAACGCAAAAATAAAAGTACACGAGCTTAAAGAAATATTGTTAACTTCCCAAATTAACTTTTCCAGCCAAAAATCATATTGAAACAAACAACATCTTTGCTATTAGTATTAGAGGCAAAAAACCTTCCTATTTCATTCTGTGCGCATGCGTACAAACAAGCAACACACTCCATGTCAAAAACCACACGCAAGTAAATAAAATTCTTGCCGGAATTTCAGGAACAAACCCTTTCCTGAAGAACCTTTCCCTTGAATAATGAAGTGTAAAATGGACAACAACCCTTCTTTCACGCAATTTTTGACTAACAAGAATTAGTCAAATTTCCGTTTGTTGTTGTTGTTGCTGTTTTTTTACCTGAAGACTGTGTAGAGTTGAGCACAGATAAATGAAATCATAAATAGCCAGACTTTTAGTAAACACGGATCTAGTTCCACCAAAGAGTTTCGATTCCTTCTCTGAGTTTGTCAAACCCATATCCAACCAGAAAGAGTTAACAGAGAATTTGCCATTTGGTTCCAGTGTCGTGCACTGCACATAACATTATAGTTAGTGAAATATTAGAAAAACAGCTCACTTTGATATCCGACGGCGAAAAATGCAATTAATGTCGAAGTTTATTGCTTGTCGCATAATCATTTTTCACCGCTTGTGTTGTTTATCCAATTGAAGTTCCATCCTTGAGCTCCATAAAGGTAAATTTTTGTTTAAGGATCCAATAAAACACCATTCGCATTTTCCAACGGATAAAATCTACCTGAATCTACGCATTTCTATAACCCTATTAAACCTACAGGACTGTAGCAAAGAGACGCGCAAAAGACTCTAAGAACAAAGAGAATACTTAGCAGGGGAGTGCCAGAAAAGACCCAGCTGCGCAGCTTTTCTGTCTTCCGACGAAGAAAGGAACGGAAAAACTCAACACATATTTCGACTGGATTGCCATTCATAACAACCCAGTAATCAGACCTTATCTTAAAAAGCGTTTTTTACAGTTCTGAGGTTAATTAATGACCAGGCCTTAAAATGCCACCTAGGCTGAAGTTGACCTCGTTATTATTCAAACGTCCCTGCTTTTCTTGTGTTAATGATGTTGTTCTCATTCTAACTAGTAGGGATTTACATAAGAAAAGCAGTGAAGCTTTTATCAAAATGAGGTCAACTCAAGCCTCACTTTCATACAAAGGTCAGGTAACTATGTACACAACTGGAAATGGTCGACTTCGTTTCCAGGCTCCTCTCTCTTCCTTACTGAAGAAAGTACCCTGGTTGCGGCTAGTCACGTGTCTGCTACATTTTGCAAAATCCAGAAAACAAAAAACTGAAGGGAGGGAAACGATGATTAAATCTTTGCCTCCACTGAACTCATTTACTGAGCCCGGAAGGAAGTGGAAATTAACTTTCACTTGGTGCGAGAATGTCTATTTATCTAAAACAAGCTACAAAAGGGACAATTCTGGGGACTGAGTGGAACGAAAAAGCCTGAAATTGAATATTTCTGTGTCACTAGAGCGACAGGGCCTGGGTTGCAGTAGGTGTTAGAAAGGGAATATGGGTAGTGACTGGTGTACTTAATCTACAATG
>NW_027180082.1:0-2500 GCF_036669925.1 Montipora capricornis | reverse complement strand
ACGAATTTTGATCTGTGATCCAGCTGTATAAAAACAGTAATAAAATGTCTCATTGCCACTGAATGTTGTAGAAGTAATGTATAAAGCAAATGTCTTTTGCGATTTACAACAGTTCTCGGGTTAAAAATTTAAAGAAAACATTGTTAACAGTTCATTTCTTTTAGGTTTGAGGCGAGAACTGTTGCCAAAATCGTTGTCCGAATATAATTCCTTCTCTAAAACCAATGTTTAGAGAGAGGCACTGGTGAAAACCAGCGAACAAAAATACTTACAACTACATACCTGGATCGTACGGGCCTGTCGAAAAAGCGTAAAAAAAGGTTTTTTACCCCGAGAACTGTACGGTGAGACTGTGACAACACAGTTGGTCTTTTTAGTTCACAACTTTTAGTCAGTCGCAAGGTCAACAGGGGTCACAATGAGTTACGCGCCTGGGGTCAGGCAAAATAAATTTTTTTTGCGAAGCAAACATCTACACGGGTGGGATATCCTCCTGTTCTGCATGTGGTAATTTTGCTTCCAGAAATGGAAAAAAAACCCATCGGCAGTTCCATCATTTCTGTATTCACGCGATCCATAGGGACAAAAAAAAACCCCCTTTTGTTTTTTTTTTTTTTTTTTTTTTTTTCACTAGCACTAACGGCGCATCCGAGGTCGGCAAAAAGACGGGGTAATCTTTTGATAGCTCAATATCTTTGCTACAGAAATGTTTGGGCGCCGGTAAGTGAACTGTATCCCTCTAGAGCTTGGCAGAAATTTCCGGGCCAGGCCGATAATTTTAGGATGCCACCGAAAATCATTAGATATATAATCTCGGCTTCTTCAGCCCTATCTCCAGGCAAATGAGACCTGTAGCGGGGATTGGAGAACGCCGCCTGTAAATTACTTTTAGTGGCGATACAATAAACGATTTCCGCAATTTGCAGGGCCATGTATCTAAACATTGCGATACTTCCCCTCAGATACCTTTTTCTAGTGTGCATTGTAAATTGCATTGCAAAATGAACGCTCTTCTATCTCGGTGGCGCTGGCGTAACTGTTTGGCAGCTGTAAGCCATCCTCCCTTGACAACCGTCAGTGCACTCAGCCGGTGAGCTCCTCTTCTAGCCAGTTTCCCACGGCTTTTTTCTAGACCGACTTTAAACGTGTTTCTGCCTCGGCAAATTCCCCATCGCTAAACTGAATCGCTTGCATCGTCGACCGCTTTTACCTTCCCCCGGTGGCCATAAATTCTGCCAACGTGTTTTCCCTTCTCTACTTTGAGCCGCCGCTAAAGCCACCAGCTCTAAGCGGGAGCTTATGGATTTGGCTTTTACCTAGCTGACACACGTCAAAAGTGCTCAAGCGGCACCTCCTCTTTTCTTATATTTTCGGCGCTGTTGCTTGGCCTTCGATTTTCTCTTTTTCGTGGCCACAGCAGATTCGGTTTGAGGAGGGAAACGGCGGTTTAAATGTGGATGCAGAAGGCGAGTGCAAGGCGTCTTTGTCTTCTTTTCGTCACATAACGGTACGCGCTGTAATAGGTTTTGTTGATTATCACTGAAATTCCACCTTTATTCCGAAGTTCTCTTCCAAATAATCTTTCGTACTTGAAACCATCGGACCCTCTTTCCAGTTTTTATCGCATGTGATAATGGTATAGATTCATATTCTGCTCATGTTCGCCATTATCTTCTGTGTTGTGATGATCCTCAATACACGTTACCCCCACTGTACAACTCTAACGCCCAAGTTCTGCCAAGCTTGTAATACAGCATTGTGAAAAACTTTCTTTAGAAGGAAACTTAACAACATCAGCTCGACTGTATGTAATTAAATACACAACGCGTTTGTCTCCCAGCTTGCAGACATTCCATGTTTACGTACACCGTAAGAAAAAAAACGCTAAGCCTGGAAACGAATGGCGCATCACATGGCACCCTCGGAGCCCCACCCACCTTTATCCCTTCAGATACAATAACTAGTTTTTCAGGCCAGACATTCCTCAGACTGTGAAAATAAAAATTACTCCCTTTTGCATTGACAACGATGTTTTTAAGAAATTTTAAAATACAAAATAAAAAATAAAAAAATTACAATTCGATAAATGAATATAAAATAAAACGACAGGACTCTTCATATCATAGATCACAGCATGCTTTCTTTCCCTACCTGCCGCCACCTTCGCCCTCGTTGCCAAAACACTCTGTACCTAAGGTATCTGAACATAGGCTACTTCGAAAAATAGAACCCAAGAAACTGTTCTCTCCAAACTTCTGACTAACCAATTCCCTCTAAAGTTCACATAGAAACACCTCGAATATTCTTCGAACAATGGAGGACAAACTCCTTGGGACAGATATCCATTCAAACCTGCCTTCCAGAGCCTTTTCTTTTTACACATATTTCAAATGTAGCATAAGATGCACTTTCTCTCACCACGTGGATACCACGAATGGCCCTCCCCTCCCCCCTCCAAACAATGTTTAATTGAAACAAACTCTTTTAGGACAGGGTAAAC
>NW_027180081.1:0-45767 GCF_036669925.1 Montipora capricornis | reverse complement strand
GGTCCCCCCTTTGCCATTTTTCAAAAAACCGCGGTTTTCGACACTTTTGCAAAACTTGTCATTGCTCGTCTAATAGTTGTTTTTTTTCAGCCGTTTTTTGCATAATCGAAATCTACGATAGTTTAGCGTTCCATCCATACTAAATAGGCTATGATACGACGTGTATTTCCTATTGGTTTAGCCGTCCGAAGTTGGCTCAAAAAATCGGTCATTGTTTTGAAACATTTTCCCTTGGTCCCCACTTTGCCAGTTGGTTCAAAAAACCGCGGTTTTCGCGACACAAACTTTTGCAACAGTTGGTCCATTTCTCGTCCTCCTAATAGGTGTTTTGTGTCACATCCGGTTTTTTGCATAATGAAGATCCGAAATCTACGATAGTTTAGCTTTCCATCCATACTAATTAGGCTATTATACGTGTTGTTTTTCCTATTTTTTTAGCTTTCCGAAGTTTGCTCAAAAAATCGGTCATTTTTGAACATTTTCCCTTGGTCCCCCCTTTGCCATTTTTCAAAAAACCGCGGTTTTCGACACTTTTGCAAAAGTTGTCATTTCTCGTCTAATAGGTGTTTTTTCATCCGGTTTTTTGCATAATCGAAATCTACGATAGTTTAGCTTTCCATCCATACTAATTAGGCTATGATACGACTTGTATTTCCTATTTTTTTAGCCTTCCGAAGTTTGCTCAAAAATCGGTCATTTTTGAACATTTTCCCTTGGTCCCCCCTTTGCCATTTTTCAAAAAACCGCGGTTTTCGACACTTTTGCAAAAGTTGTCATTTCTCGTCTAATAGGTGTTTTTTCATCCGGTTTTTTGCATAATCGAAATCTACGATAGTTTAGCTTTCCATCCATACTAATTAGGCTATGATACGACTTGTATTTCCTATTTTTTTAGCTTTCCGAAGTTTGCTTAAAAAAATCGGTCATTTTTGAACATTTTCCCTTGGTCCCCCCTTTGCCATTTTTTTAAAAAACCGCGGTTTTCGACACTTTTGCAAAAGTTGTCATTTCTCGTCTAATAGGTTTTTTTCATCCGGTTTTTTGCATAATCGAAATCTACGATAGTTTAGCTTTCCATCCATACTAATTAGGCTATGATACGACTTGTATTTCCTATTTTTTTAGCCTTCCGAAGTTTGCTCAAAAAATCGGTCATTTTTGAACATTTTCCCTTGTTCCCCCCTTTGCCATTTTTCAAAAAACCGCGGTTTTCGACACTTTTGCAAAAGTTGTCATTTCTCGTCTAATAAGTGTTTTTTCATCCGGTTTTTTGCATAATCGAAATCTACGATAGTTTAGCTTTCCATCCATACTAATTAGGCTATGATACGACTTGTATTTCCTATTTTTTTAGCCTTCCGAAGTTTGCTCAAAAAATCGGTCATTTTTGAACATTTTCCCTTGGTCACCACTTTGCCATTTTTCAAAAAACCGCGGTTTTCGACACTTTTGACAAAATTGTCATTTCTCGTCTAATAAGTGTTTTTTCATGCGGTTTTTTGCATAATCGAAATCTACGATAGTTTAGCTTTCCATCCATACTAATTAGGCTATGATACGACTTGTATTTCCTATTTTTTTAGCCTTCCGAAGTTTGCTCAAAAAATCGGTCATTTTTGAACATTTTCCCTTGGTCCCCCCTTTGCCATTTTTCAAAAAACCGCGGTTTTCGACACTTTTGCAAAAGTTGTCATTTCTCGTCTAATAGGTGTTTTTTCATCCGGTTTTTTGCATAATCGAAATCTACGATAGTTTAGCTTTCCATCCATACTAATTAGGCTATGATACGACTTGTATTTCCTATTTTTTTAGCCTTCCGAAGTTTGCTCAAAAAATCGGTCATTTTTGAACATTTTCCCTTGGTCCCCCCCTTGCCATTTTTCAAAAAACCGCGGTTTTCGACACTTTTGCAAAAGTTGTCATTTCTCGTCTAATAAGTGTTTTTTCATCCGGTTTTTTGCATAATCGAAATCTACGATAGTTTAGCTTTCCATCCATACTAATTAGGCTATGATACGACTTGTATTTCCTATTTTTTTAGCCTTCCGAAGTTTGCTCAAAAAATCGGTCATTTTTGAACATTTTCCCTTGGTCCCCCCTTTGCCATTTTCAAAAAACCGCGGTTTTCGACACTTTTGCAAAAGTTGTCATTTCTCGTCTAATAAGTGTTTTTTCATCCGGTTTTTTGCATAATCGAAATCTACGATAGTTTAGCTTTCCATCCATACTAATTAGGCTATGATACGACTTGTATTTCCTATTTTTTTAGCCTTCCGAAGTTTGCTCAAAACAACAGTCATTTTTGAACATCTTCCCTTGGTCCCCCTTTGCCATTTTTCAAAAACCGCGGTTTTCGACACTTTTGCAAAAGTTGTCATTTCTCGTCTAATAAGTGTTTTTTCATCCGGTTTTTTGCATAATCGAAATCTACGATAGTTTAGCTTTCCATCCATACTAATTAGGCTATGATACGACTTGTATTTCCTATTTTTTTAGCCTTCCGAAGTTTGCTCAAAAAATCGGTCATTTTTGAACATTTTCCCTTGGTCCCCCCTTTGCCATTTTTTTAAAAAACCGCGGTTTTCGACACTTTTGCAAAAGTTGTCATTTCTCGTCTAATAGGTGTTTTTTCATCCGGTTTTTTGCATAATCGAAATCTACGATAGTTTAGCTTTCCATCCATACTAATTAGGCTATGATACGACTTGTATTTCCTATTTTTTAGCCTTCCGAAGTTTGCTCAAAAAATCGGTCATTTTTGAACATTTTCCCTTGGTCCCCCCTTTGCCATTTTTGTAAAAAACCGCGGTTTTCGACACTTTTGCAAAAGTTGTCATTTCTCGTCTAATAAGTGTTTTTTCATCCGGTTTTTTGCATAATCGAAATCTACGATAGTTTAGCTTTCCATCCATACTAATTAGGCTATGATACGACTTGTATTTCCTATTTTTTTAGCCTTCCGAAGTTTGCTCAAAAATCGGTCATTTTTGAACATTTTCCCTTGGTCCCCCTGTTGCCATTTTCAAAAAACCGCGGTTTTCGACACTTTTGCAAAAGTTGTCATTTCTCGTCTAATAGGTGTTATTTTTTCATCCGGTTTTTGCATAATCGAAATCTACGATAGTGTAGCTTTCCATCCATACTAATTAGGCTATGATACGACTTGTATTTTCCTATTTTTTTTTAGCCTTCCCGAAGTGTTGCTGCAAAAACTCGGTCCATTTTTGAACATTTTGCGCACTTGGTCCCGCCCTTTGCCATTTTTCAAAAACAAAAACAAAACAACGCGGTTTTCCGGACACTTTTTGCAAAAAGTTGTCATTTCCTCGTCTAATAGGTGTTTTGTCATATCCGGTTTTTTGCATAATCGAAATCTACGATAGTTTAGCTTTCCATCCATACTAATTAGGCTAGTATAACTACTTTGTATTTTCCGCTCTTTGTTTTAGCCAAGTTCCGAAGTTTGCTCAAAAAATCGTGGGTCATTTTTGAACATTTTTCGTTTCCCCTTGGTCCCCCCTTTGCCATTTTTCAAAAAACCCTCGGTTTATTCCGGAACACTTTTGCAAAAGTTGTCATTTCTCGTCTAATAGGTTTTTTTTCAATCCGGTTTTTTGCAATAATTCGAAATCTACGATAGTTTTAGCTTTCCATCCATACTAAATAGGCCTATGATACGACTTGTATTTCCTATTTTTTTAAGCCTTCCGAAGTTTGCTCCAAAAGCGGTGTCCATTTTTGAACAGTTTCCCTTGGTCCCCCCTTTGGCCATTTTTTTCAAAAAACCGCGGTTTGCGACACTTTTGCAAAAGTTGTCATTGCTTTCCTCGTCTAATAGGTGTTTTTTCATCCGGTTTTTTGCATAATCGAAACCTACGAATAGTTTAGCGGTTTCCATCCATACTAATTAGGCTATGATACGACTTGTATTTCCTATTTTTTGTAGCCTGCCGGAAGTTTGCTCATAAAAAAAAAAATAAAAAAACAAATAGGGGGGGTGGGGGTCATTTTTGAAACATTTTCCCCTTGGTCCATCAGCCTTTCTCCTTGTTCAAAAAACCGGGTTTTTCGACAACTTTTGCAAAAGTTGTGTCATTTTTTCTCGTCTAATAGGTGGTTTTTTCATCCGGTTTTTTTGCCTAATCGAAATCTACGATATTTTAGCTTTCCATGCCATACTAATTAGCCTAGGAGACGACTTGTATTTCCTATTGTTTTAGAGCCTTCCCGAAGTTTGCTTCACAAAATCGGTCATTTTTGAACATTTTTTCCCCTGGGCCCCCCTTTGCCAGTGTTCAAAAAACCGCGGTTTTCGACAACTTTGCAAAAGTTGTCATTTCTCGTCTAATAGGTGTTTTTTTTTTCATCCGGGTTTTTGCATAATCGAAATCTACGATAGTTTAGCTTATCGCATCCATACCTAATTAGGCGTATGATACGACGTTGTATTTCCTATTTTTGAGCCTGCCGAAAGTTGCCTCAAAAAATCGGTCATTTTTGAACATTGTCTTTTCCCCTTGGTCCCTCCCCCTTTGCCATTTTTTTCAAAAAACCGCGGTTTTCGTGACACTTTTGGGGGGGGGGGGGGGGGGGGGCAAAAGTTGTCAGTGTGTCTCGTTCTAATAGGTGTTTTTTTTCAATCACGCGTATTTTGCATAAATCGAAATCCTACGATAGTTTAGCTTTCCATCCATACTAATTAGGCTATGATACGACTTGTATTTCCTATTTTTTTAGCCTTCCGAAGTTTGCTCAAAAAATCGGTCATTTTTGAACATTTTCCCTTGGTCCCCCCTTTGCCATTTTTCAAAAAAGCGCGGTTTTCGACACTTTTGCAAAAGTTGTCATTTCTCGTCTAATAGGTGTTTTTTCATCCGGTTTTTTGCATAATCGAAATCTACGATAGTTTAGCTTTCCATCCATACTAATTAGGCTATGATACGACTTGTATTTCCTATTTTTTTAGCCTTCCGAAGTTTGCTCAAAAAATCGGTCATTTTTGAACATTTTCCCTTGGTCCCCCCTTTGCCATTTTTCAAAAAACCGCGGTTTTCGACACGTTTGCAAAAGTTGTCATTTCTCGTCTAATAGGTGTTTTTTCATCCGGTTTTTTGCATAATCGAAATCTACGATAGTTTAGCTTTCCATCCATACTAATTAGGCTATGATACGACTTGTATTTCCTATTTTTTTAGCCTTCCGAAGTTTGCTCAAAAAATCGGTCATTTTTGAACATTTTCCCTTGGTCCCCCCTTTGCCATTTTTCAAAAAACCGCGGTTTTCGACACTTTTGCAAAAGTTGTCATTTCTCGTCTAATAGGTGTTTTTTCATCCGGTTTTTTGCATAATCGAAATCTACGATAGTTTAGCTTTCCATCCATACTAATTAGGCTATGATACGACTTGTATTTCCTATTTTTTTAGCCTTCCGAAGTTTGCTCAAAAAATCGGTCATTTTTGAACATTTTCCCTTGGTCCCCCCTTTGCCATTTTTCAAAAAACCGCGGTTTTCGACACTTTTGCAAAAGTTGTCATTTCTCGTCTAATAGGTGTTTTTTCATCCGGTTTTTTGCATAATCGAAATCTACGATAGTTTAGCTTTCCATCCATACTAATTAGGCTATGATACGACTTGTATTTCCTATTTTTTTAGCCTTCCGAAGTTTGCTCAAAAAATCGGTCATTTTTGAACATTTTCCCTTGGTCCCCCCTTTGCCATTTTTCAAAAAACCGCGGTTTTCGACACTTTTGCAAAAGTTGTCATTTCTCGTCTAATAGGTGTTTTTTCATCCGGTTTTTTGCATAATCGAAATCTACGATAGTTTAGCTTTCCATCCATACTACTTAGGCTATGATACGACTTGTATTTCCTATTTTTTTAGCCTTCCGAAGTTTGCTCAAAAAATCGGTCATTTTTGAACATTTTCCCTTGGTCCCCCCTTTGCCATTTTTCAAAAAACCGCGGTTTTCGACACTTTTGCAAAAGTTGTCATTTCTCGTCTAATAAGTGTTTTTTCATCCGGTTTTTTGCATAATCGAAATCTACGATAGTTTAGCTTTCCATCCATACTAATTAGGCTATGATACGACTTGTATTTCCTATTTTTTTAGCCTTCCGAAGTTTGCTCAAAAATCGGTCATTTTTGAACATTTTCCCTTGGTCCCCCCTTTGCCATTTTTCAAAAAACCGCGGTTTTCGACACTTTTGCAAAAGTTGTCATTTCTCGTCTAATAAGTGTTTTTTCATCCGGTTTTTTGCATAATCGAAATCTACGATAGTTTAGCTTTCCATCCATACTAATTAGGCTATGATACGACTTGTATTTCCTATTTTTTTAGCCTTCCGAAGTTTGCTCAAAAAATCGGTCATTTTTGAACATTTTCCCTTGGTCCCCCCTTTGCCATTTTTCAAAAAAGCGCGGTTTTCGACACTTTTGCAAAAGTTGTCATTTCTCGTCTAATAAGTGTTTTTTCATCCGGTTTTTTGCATAATCGAAATCTACGATAGTTTAGCTTTCCATCCATACTAATTAGGCTATGATACGACTTGTATTTCCTATTTTTTTAGCCTTCCGAAGTTTGCTCAAAAAATCGGTCATTTTTGAACATTTTCCCTTGGTCCCCCTTTGCCATTTTTCAAAAAACCGCGGTTTTCGACACTTTTGCAAAAGTTGTCATTTCTCGTCTAATAAGTGTTTTTTCATCCGGTTTTTTGCATAATCGAAATCTACGATAGTTTAGCTTTCCATCCATACTAATTAGGCTATGATACGACTTGTATTTCCTATTTTTTTAGCCTTCCGAAGTTTGCTCAAAAAATCGGTCATTTTTGAACATTTTCCCTTGGTCCCCCCTTTGCCATTTTTCAAAAAAGCGCGGTTTTCGACACTTTTGCAAAAGTTGTCATTTCTCGTCTAATAAGTGTTTTTTCATCCGGTTTTTTGCATAATCGAAATCTACGATAGTTTAGCTTTCCATCCATACTAATTAGGCTATGATACGACTTGTATTTCCTATTTTTTTAGCCTTCCGAAGTTTGCTCAAAAAATCGGTCATTTTTGAACATTTTCCCTTGGTCCCCCCTTTGCCATTTTTCAAAAAAGCGCGGTTTTCGACACTTTTGCAAAAGTTGTCATTTCTCGTCTAATAAGTGTTTTTTCATCCGGTTTTTTGCATAATCGAAATCTACGATAGTTTAGCTTTCCATCCATACTAATTAGGCTATGATACGACTTGTATTTCCTATTTTTTTAGCCTTCCGAAGTTTGCTCAAAAAATCGGTCATTTTTGAACATTTTCCCTTGGTCCCCCCTTTGCCATTTTTCAAAAAAGCGCGGTTTTCGACACTTTTGCAAAAGTTGTCATTTCTCGTCTAATAAGTGTTTTTTCATCCGGTTTTTTGCATAATCGAAATCTACGATAGTTTAGCTTTCCATCCATACTAATTAGGCTATGATACGACTTGTATTTCCTATTTTTTTAGCCTTCCGAAGTTTGCTCAAAAAAAACGGTGATTTACTGAACATTTTACCTTGGTCCACTGCTTTGCCAATTTTTTCAAAAAAATCCGCGGTTGTTGCGACCACTTTTGCAAAAGTTGTCATTTTCTTGGCTCTAATAGAGTGGTTTTGTCATCCGGTATTTAGTTTTACCGTGGCATTTAAATCGAAAATCAAACGAAAGGTTAGTTTTGTGAGCTTTCCATCCAATCGTCTGTAATATTAAGGAACACTAGTTGGATATCGACTTTGTATGTCCATGATTGTTTTAGCTCGTTCCGACATGTTATTGCTCAAAAAATCGGTCATTTCAGCTTGAACATTTTCCCTTGGTCCCCCCGCGTGCTACATTTTTCAAAAAACCGCGACTATCTGGTTTTCGGACACTTTTGACACAAAAAAAAAAGTTGTCCATTTCTCGTCTAATAGGTGTTTTTTTTTTTTTTCATTGCACGGTTTTTTGGCATTTAATCGAAATGCTACGACCTACGGTATTGTAGCTTTCCATCCATAATACGGTATATAGGCTTAATGGACTACGGACTTGTATTTCCTATTTTTTTAGCCATTGTTCACCCGAAAGGTTTTAGTGGACTCAAAAAATCGATCATTTTTGCAATAATTTTCATTGGATCCCACACCCTTTGCCTTTTTACAAAATAGAACCTGTCGTGTTGATTTTCGCCACTTTTGCAAAAGTTGGTCGATTTACGTCTACTAGCTAGGTCGTCTGTTGTTTTTCATCAGGTTTTTTTGCATAATGAAAATCTACGCGATAGTTTTAGCTTATCCACTCCATACTAAATACTAGGGCTTTATGATACGTAGCTTGTCAAATTTCCTATGTGTTATTTTAGCATTCCCGAAGGTTTACTTGCCTCCTCAAAAAAAGCGCGTCATTTCTGAAGCATTGAACGATTTTCCCTTGGTCCCACCTTTGCCAGTTTTTCAAAAATGAACCGCAGGACCAGTTTATCGGACCACTGTTTGCAAAAGTTGTCATTTCTTCGTCTGAACTGAGGTGTTTATTTCATCCCAGTTTTTTGCATAAACACGACTCTACGGATTGTAAGTAGTAGCTTTCCATCCATACTAATTAGGCTATGATACGCAGCTTGTATTTCCGTATGTGTTTTTTAGCCTTTTCCCGAAGTGATTGCTCAAAAAATCTCGGTCATTTTTGTAAACCAATTTGTCCCTTGTTCCCCCCTTTGCCATTTTTCAAAAAACCGCGGTTTTCGACACTTTTGCAAAAGTTGTCATTTCTCGTCTAATAAGTGTTTTTTCATCCGGTTTTTTGCATAATCGAAATCTACGATAGTTTAGCTTTTCATCCATACTAATTAGGCTATGATACGACTTGTATTTCCTATTTTTTTAGCCTTCCGAAGTTTGCTCAAAAAATCGGTGATTTTTGAATATTTTCCCTTGGTCCCCCCTTTGCCATGTTTCAAAGAACAACGGTTTTCGACACTTTTGCAAAAGTTGTCATTTCTCGTCTAATAAGTGTTTTTTCATCCGGTTTTTTGCATAATCGAAATCTACGATAGTTTAGCTTTCCATCCATCTAAATTAGGCTATGATACGACTTGTATTTCCTATTTTTTTAGCCTTCCGAAGTTTCTTCAAAAAATCGGTGATTTTTGAACATTTTCCCTTGGTCCCCCCTTTGCCATGTTTCAAAGAACAACGGTTTTCGACACTTTTGCAAAAATTGTCATTTCGCGTCTAATACGTGTTTTTTTATCCGGTTTTTTGCATAATCGAAATCTACGATAGTTTAGCTTTTCATCCATACTAATTAGGCTATGATACGACTTGTATTTCCTATTTTTTTAGCCTTCCGAAGTTTGCTCAAAAAATCGGTCATTTTTGAACATTTTTTCTTGGTCCTCCCTTTGCCATTTTTAAAAAATCCGCGGTTTTTGACACTTTTGCAAAAATTTTTCATTTCTCGTCTAATAGGTGTTTTTTCATCCGGTTTTTTGCATAATCGAACTCTACGATAGTTTAGCTTTCCATCCATACTAATTAGGCTATGATACGACTTGTATTTCCTATTTTTTTAGCCTTCCGAAGTTTGCTCAAAAAATCGGTCATTTTTGAACATTTTCCCTTGGTCCCCCCTTTGCCATTTTTTTAAAAAACCGCGGTTTTCGACACTTTTGCAAAAGTTGTCATTTCTCGTCTAATAGGTGTTTTTTCATCCGGTTTTTTGCATAATCGAAATCTACGATAGTTTAGCTTTCCATCCATACTAATTAGGCTATGATACGACTTGTATTTCCTATTTTTTTAGCCTTCCGAAGTTTGCTCAAAAAATCGGTCATTTTTGAACATTTTCCCTTGGTCCCCCCTTTGCCATTTTTCAAAGAACAACGGTTTTCGACACTTTTGCAAAAGTTGTCATTTCTCGTCTAATAAGTGTTTTTTCATCCGTTTTTTGCATAATCGAAATCTACGATAGTTTAGCTTTCCATCCATACTAATTAGGCTATGATACGACTTGTATTTCCTATTTTTTTAGCCTTCCGAAGTTTGCTCAAAAAATCGGTCATTTTTGAACATTTTCCCTTGGTCCCCCCTTTGCCATTTTTCAAAAAACCGCGGTTTTCGACACTTTTGCAAAAGTTGTCATTTCTCGTCTAATAGGTGTTTTTTTCATCCGGTTTTTTGCATAATCGAAATCTACGATAGTTTAGCTTTCCATCCATACTAATTAGGCTATGATACGACTTGTATTTGCTATTTTTTTAGCTTTCCGAAGTTTGCTTAAAAAAATCGGTCATTTTTGAACATTTTCCCTTGGTCCCCCCTTTGCCATTTTTCAAAAAACCGCGGTTTTCGACACTTTTGCAAAAGTTGTCATTTCTCGTCTAATAGGTGTTTTTTCATCCGGTTTTTTGCATAATCGAAATCTACGATAGTTTAGCTTTCCATCCATACTAATTAGGCTATGATACGACTTGTATTTCCTATTTTTTTAGCCTTCCGAAGTTTGCTCAAAAAATCGGTCATTTTTGAACATTTTCCCTTGGTCCCCCCTTTGCCATTTTTCAAAAAACCGCGGTTTTCGACACTTTTGCAAAAGTTGTCATTTCTCGTCTAATAGGTGTTTTTTCATCCGGTTTTTTGCATAATCGAAATCTACGATAGTTTAGCTTTCCATCCATACTAATTAGGCTATGATACGACTTGTATTTCCTATTTTTTTAGCCTTCCGAAGTTTGCTTAAAAATCGGTCATTTTTGAACATTTTCCCTTGGTCCCCCCTTTGCCATTTTTCAAAAAAGCGCGGTTTTCGACACTTTTGCAAAAGTTGTCATTTCTCGTCTAATAAGTGTTTTTTCATCCGGTTTTTTGCATAATCGAAATCTACGATAGTTTAGCTTTCCATCCATACTAATTAGGCTATGATACGACTTGTATTTCCTATTTTTTTAGCCTTCCGAAGTTTGCTCAAAAAATCGGTCATTTTTGAACATTTTCCCTTGGTCCCCCCTTTGCCATTTTTCAAAAAAGCGCGGTTTTCGACACTTTTGCAAAAGTTGTCATTTCTCGTCTAATAAGTGTTTTTTCATCCGGTTTTTTGCATAATCGAAATCTACGATAGTTTAGCTTTCCATCCATACTAATTAGGCTATGATACGACTTGTATTTCCTATTTTTTTAGCCTTCCGAAGTTTGCTCAAAAAATCGGTCATTTTTGAACATTTTCCCTTGGTCCCCCCTTTGCCATTTTTCAAAAAAGCGCGGTTTTCGACACTTTTGCAAAAGTTGTCATTTCTCGTCTAATAAGTGTTTTTTCATCCGGTTTTTTGCATAATCGAAATCTACGATAGTTTAGCTTTCCATCCATACTAATTAGGCTATGATACGACTTGTATTTCCTATTTTTTTAGCCTTCCGAAGTTTGCTCAAAAAATCGGTCATTTTTGAACATTTTCCCTTGGTCCCCCCTTTGCCATTTTTCAAAAAAGCGCGGTTTTCGACACTTTTGCAAAAGTTGTCATTTCTCGTCTAATAAGTGTTTTTTCATCCGGTTTTTTGCATAATCGAAATCTACGATAGTTTAGCTTTCCATCCATACTAATTAGGCTATGATACGACTTGTATTTCCTATTTTTTTAGCCTTCCGAAGTTTGCTCAAAAAATCGGTCATTTTTGAACATTTTCCCTTGGTCCCCCCTTTGCCATTTTTCAAAAAAGCGCGGTTTTCGACACTTTTGCAAAAGTTGTCATTTCTCGTCTAATAAGTGTTTTTTCATCCGGTTTTTTGCATAATCGAAATCTACGATAGTTTAGCTTTCCATCCATACTAATTAGGCTATGATACGACTTGTATTTCCTATTTTTTTAGCCTTCCGAAGTTTGCTCAAAAAATCGGTCATTTTTGAACATTTTCCCTTGGTCCCCCCTTTGCCATTTTTCAAAAAAGCGCGGTTTTCGACACTTTTGCAAAAGTTGTCATTTCTCGTCTAATAAGTGTTTTTTCATCCGGTTTTTTGCATAATCGAAATCTACGATAGTTTAGCTTTCCATCCATACTAATTAGGCTATGATACGACTTGTATTTCCTATTTTTTTAGCCTTCCGAAGTTTGCTCAAAAAATCGGTCATTTTTGAACATTTTCCCTTGGTCCCCCCTTTGCCATTTTTCAAAAAAGCGCGGTTTTCGACACTTTTGCAAAAGTTGTCATTTCTCGTCTAATAAGTGTTTTTTCATCCGGTTTTTTGCATAATCGAAATCTACGATAGTTTAGCTTTCCATCCATACTAATTAGGCTATGATACGACTTGTATTTCCTATTTTTTTAGCCTTCCGAAGTTTGCTCAAAAAATCGGTCATTTTTGAACATTTTCCCTTGGTCCCCCCTTTGCCATTTTTCAAAAAAGCGCGGTTTTCGACACTTTTGCAAAAGTTGTCATTTCTCGTCTAATAAGTGTTTTTTCATCCGGTTTTTTGCATAATCGAAATCTACGATAGTTTAGCTTTCCATCCATACTAATTAGGCTATGATACGACTTGTATTTCCTATTTTTTTAGCCTTCCGAAGTTTGCTCAAAAAATCGGTCATTTTTGAACATTTTCCCTTGGTCCCCCCTTTGCCATTTTTCAAAAAAGCGCGGTTTTCGACACTTTTGCAAAAGTTGTCATTTCTCGTCTAATAAGTGTTTTTTCATCCGGTTTTTTGCATAATCGAAATCTACGATAGTTTAGCTTTCCATCCATACTAATTAGGCTATGATACGACTTGTATTTCCTATTTTTTTAGCCTTCCGAAGTTTGCTCAAAAAATCGGTCATTTTTGAACATTTTCCCTTGGTCCCCCCTTTGCCATTTTTCAAAAAAGCGCGGTTTTCGACACTTTTGCAAAAGTTGTCATTTCTCGTCTAATAAGTGTTTTTTCATCCGGTTTTTTGCATAATCGAAATCTACGATAGTTTAGCTTTCCATCCATACTAATTAGGCTATGATACGACTTGTATTTCCTATTTTTTTAGCCTTCCGAAGTTTGCTCAAAAAATCGGTCATTTTTGAACATTTTCCCTTGGTCCCCCCTTTGCCATTTTTCAAAAAAGCGCGGTTTTCGACACTTTTGCAAAAGTTGTCATTTCTCGTCTAATAAGTGTTTTTTCATCCGGTTTTTTGCATAATCGAAATCTACGATAGTTTAGCTTTCCATCCATACTAATTAGGCTATGATACGACTTGTATTTCCTATTTTTTTAGCCTTCCGAAGTTTGCTCAAAAAATCGGTCATTTTTGAACATTTTCCCTTGGTCCCCCCTTTGCCATTTTTCAAAAAAGCGCGGTTTTCGACACTTTTGCAAAAGTTGTCATTTCTCGTCTAATAAGTGTTTTTTCATCCGGTTTTTTGCATAATCGAAATCTACGATAGTTTAGCTTTCCATCCATACTAATTAGGCTATGATACGACTTGTATTTCCTATTTTTTTAGCCTTCCGAAGTTTGCTCAAAAAATCGGTCATTTTTGAACATTTTCCCTTGGTCCCCCCTTTGCCATTTTTCAAAAAAGCGCGGTTTTCGACACTTTTGCAAAAGTTGTCATTTCTCGTCTAATAAGTGTTTTTTCATCCGGTTTTTTGCATAATCGAAATCTACGATAGTTTAGCTTTCCATCCATACTAATTAGGCTATGATACGACTTGTATTTCCTATTTTTTTAGCCTTCCGAAGTTTGCTCAAAAAATCGGTCATTTTTGAACATTTTCCCTTGGTCCCCCCTTTGCCATTTTTCAAAAAAGCGCGGTTTTCGACACTTTTGCAAAAGTTGTCATTTCTCGTCTAATAAGTGTTTTTTCATCCGGTTTTTTGCATAATCGAAATCTACGATAGTTTAGCTTTCCATCCATACTAATTAGGCTATGATACGACTTGTATTTCCTATTTTTTTAGCCTTCCGAAGTTTGCTCAAAAAATCGGTCATTTTTGAACATTTTCCCTTGGTCCCCCCTTTGCCATTTTTCAAAAAAGCGCGGTTTTCGACACTTTTGCAAAAGTTGTCATTTCTCGTCTAATAAGTGTTTTTTCATCCGGTTTTTTGCATAATCGAAATCTACGATAGTTTAGCTTTCCATCCATACTAATTAGGCTATGATACGACTTGTATTTCCTATTTTTTTAGCCTTCCGAAGTTTGCTCAAAAAATCGGTCATTTTTGAACATTTTCCCTTGGTCCCCCCTTTGCCATTTTTCAAAAAAGCGCGGTTTTCGACACTTTTGCAAAAGTTGTCATTTCTCGTCTAATAAGTGTTTTTTCATCCGGTTTTTTGCATAATCGAAATCTACGATAGTTTAGCTTTCCATCCATACTAATTAGGCTATGATACGACTTGTATTTCCTATTTTTTTAGCCTTCCGAAGTTTGCTCAAAAAATCGGTCATTTTTGAACATTTTCCCTTGGTCCCCCCTTTGCCATTTTTCAAAAAAGCGCGGTTTTCGACACTTTTGCAAAAGTTGTCATTTCTCGTCTAATAAGTGTTTTTTCATCCGGTTTTTTGCATAATCGAAATCTACGATAGTTTAGCTTTCCATCCATACTAATTAGGCTATGATACGACTTGTATTTCCTATTTTTTTAGCCTTCCGAAGTTTGCTCAAAAAATCGGTCATTTTTGAACATTTTCCCTTGGTCCCCCCTTTGCCATTTTTCAAAAAAGCGCGGTTTTCGACACTTTTGCAAAAGTTGTCATTTCTCGTCTAATAAGTGTTTTTTCATCCGGTTTTTTGCATAATCGAAATCTACGATAGTTTAGCTTTCCATCCATACTAATTAGGCTATGATACGACTTGTATTTCCTATTTTTTTAGCCTTCCGAAGTTTGCTCAAAAAATCGGTCATTTTTGAACATTTTCCCTTGGTCCCCCCTTTGCCATTTTTCAAAAAAGCGCGGTTTTCGACACTTTTGCAAAAGTTGTCATTTCTCGTCTAATAAGTGTTTTTTCATCCGGTTTTTTGCATAATCGAAATCTACGATAGTTTAGCTTTCCATCCATACTAATTAGGCTATGATACGACTTGTATTTCCTATTTTTTTAGCCTTCCGAAGTTTGCTCAAAAAATCGGTCATTTTTGAACATTTTCCCTTGGTCCCCCCTTTGCCATTTTTCAAAAAAGCGCGGTTTTCGACACTTTTGCAAAAGTTGTCATTTCTCGTCTAATAAGTGTTTTTTCATCCGGTTTTTTGCATAATCGAAATCTACGATAGTTTAGCTTTCCATCCATACTAATTAGGCTATGATACGACTTGTATTTCCTATTTTTTTAGCCTTCCGAAGTTTGCTCAAAAAATCGGTCATTTTTGAACATTTTCCCTTGGTCCCCCCTTTGCCATTTTTCAAAAAAGCGCGGTTTTCGACACTTTTGCAAAAGTTGTCATTTCTCGTCTAATAAGTGTTTTTTCATCCGGTTTTTTGCATAATCGAAATCTACGATAGTTTAGCTTTCCATCCATACTAATTAGGCTATGATACGACTTGTATTTCCTATTTTTTTAGCCTTCCGAAGTTTGCTCAAAAAATCGGTCATTTTTGAACATTTTCCCTTGGTCCCCCCTTTGCCATTTTTCAAAAAAGCGCGGTTTTCGACACTTTTGCAAAAGTTGTCATTTCTCGTCTAATAAGTGTTTTTTCATCCGGTTTTTTGCATAATCGAAATCTACGATAGTTTAGCTTTCCATCCATACTAATTAGGCTATGATACGACTTGTATTTCCTATTTTTTTAGCCTTCCGAAGTTTGCTCAAAAAATCGGTCATTTTTGAACATTTTCCCTTGGTCCCCCCTTTGCCATTTTTCAAAAAAGCGCGGTTTTCGACACTTTTGCAAAAGTTGTCATTTCTCGTCTAATAAGTGTTTTTTCATCCGGTTTTTTGCATAATCGAAATCTACGATAGTTTAGCTTTCCATCCATACTAATTAGGCTATGATACGACTTGTATTTCCTATTTTTTTAGCCTTCCGAAGTTTGCTCAAAAAATCGGTCATTTTTGAACATTTTCCCTTGGTCCCCCCTTTGCCATTTTTCAAAAAAGCGCGGTTTTCGACACTTTTGCAAAAGTTGTCATTTCTCGTCTAATAAGTGTTTTTTCATCCGGTTTTTTGCATAATCGAAATCTACGATAGTTTAGCTTTCCATCCATACTAATTAGGCTATGATACGACTTGTATTTCCTATTTTTTTAGCCTTCCGAAGTTTGCTCAAAAAATCGGTCATTTTTGAACATTTTCCCTTGGTCCCCCCTTTGCCATTTTTCAAAAAAGCGCGGTTTTCGACACTTTTGCAAAAGTTGTCATTTCTCGTCTAATAAGTGTTTTTTCATCCGGTTTTTTGCATAATCGAAATCTACGATAGTTTAGCTTTCCATCCATACTAATTAGGCTATGATACGACTTGTATTTCCTATTTTTTTAGCCTTCCGAAGTTTGCTCAAAAAATCGGTCATTTTTGAACATTTTCCCTTGGTCCCCCCTTTGCCATTTTTCAAAAAAGCGCGGTTTTCGACACTTTTGCAAAAGTTGTCATTTCTCGTCTAATAAGTGTTTTTTCATCCGGTTTTTTGCATAATCGAAATCTACGATAGTTTAGCTTTCCATCCATACTAATTAGGCTATGATACGACTTGTATTTCCTATTTTTTTAGCCTTCCGAAGTTTGCTCAAAAAATCGGTCATTTTTGAACATTTTCCCTTGGTCCCCCCTTTGCCATTTTTCAAAAAAGCGCGGTTTTCGACACTTTTGCAAAAGTTGTCATTTCTCGTCTAATAAGTGTTTTTTCATCCGGTTTTTTGCATAATCGAAATCTACGATAGTTTAGCTTTCCATCCATACTAATTAGGCTATGATACGACTTGTATTTCCTATTTTTTTAGCCTTCCGAAGTTTGCTCAAAAAATCGGTCATTTTTGAACATTTTCCCTTGGTCCCCCCTTTGCCATTTTTCAAAAAAGCGCGGTTTTCGACACTTTTGCAAAAGTTGTCATTTCTCGTCTAATAAGTGTTTTTTCATCCGGTTTTTTGCATAATCGAAATCTACGATAGTTTAGCTTTCCATCCATACTAATTAGGCTATGATACGACTTGTATTTCCTATTTTTTTAGCCTTCCGAAGTTTGCTCAAAAAATCGGTCATTTTTGAACATTTTCCCTTGGTCCCCCCTTTGCCATTTTTCAAAAAACCGCGGTTTTCGACACTTTTGCAAAAGTTGTCATTTCTCGTCTAATAGGTGTTTTTTCATCCGGTTTTTTGCATAATCGAAATCTACGATAGTTTAGCTTTCCATCCATACTAATTAGGCTATGATACGACTTGTATTTCCTATTTTTTTAGCCTTCCGAAGTTTGCTCAAAAAATCGGCCATTTTTGAACATTTTCCCTTGGTCCCCCCTTTGCCATTTTTCAAAAAACCGCGGTTTTCGACACTTTTGCAAAAATTGTCATTTCTCGTCTAATAGGTGTTTTTTCATCCGGTTTTTTGCATAATCGAAATCTACGATAGTTTAGCTTTCCATCCATACTAATTAGGCTATGATACGACTTGTATTTCCTATTTTTTTAGCCTTCCGAAGTTTGCTCAAAAAATCGGCCATTTTTGAACATTTTCCCTTGGTCCCCCCTTTGCCATTTTTCAAAAAACCGCGGTTTTCGACACTTTTGCAAAAATTGTCATTTCTCGTCTAATAGGTGTTTTTTCATCCGGTTTTTTGCATAATCGAAATCTACGATAGTTTAGCTTTCCATCCATACTAATTAGGCTATGATACGACTTGTATTTCCTATTTTTTTAGCCTTCCGAAGTTTGCTCAAAAAATCGGCCATTTTTGAACATTTTCCCTTGGTCCCCCCTTTGCCATTTTTCAAAAAACCGCGGTTTTCGACACTTTTGCAAAAATTGTCATTTCTCGTCTAATAGGTGTTTTTTCATCCGGTTTTTTGCATAATCGAAATCTACGATAGTTTAGCTTTCCATCCATACTAATTAGGCTATGATACGACTTGTATTTCCTATTTTTTTAGCCTTCCGAAGTTTGCTCAAAAAATCGGCCATTTTTGAACATTTTCCCTTGGTCCCCCCTTTGCCATTTTTCAAAAAACCGCGGTTTTCGACACTTTTGCAAAACTTGTCATTTCTCGTCTAATAGGTGTTTTTTCATCCGGTTTTTTGCATAATCGAAATCTACGATAGTTTAGCTTTCCATCCATACTAATTAGGCTATGATACGACTTGTATTTCCTATTTTTTTAGCCTTCCGAAGTTTGCTCAAAAAATCGGCCATTTTTGAACATTTTCCCTTGGTCCCCCCTTTGCCATTTTTCAAAAAACCGCGGTTTTCGACACTTTTGCAAAACTTGTCATTTCTCGTCTAATAGGTGTTTTTTCATCCGGTTTTTTGCATAATCGAAATCTACGATAGTTTAGCTTTCCATCCATACTAATTAGGCTATGATACGACTTGTATTTCCTATTTTTTTAGCCTTCCGAAGTTTGCTCAAAAAATCGGCCATTTTTGAACATTTTCCCTTGGTCCCCCCTTTGCCATTTTTCAAAAAACCGCGGTTTTCGACACTTTTGCAAAACTTGTCATTTCTCGTCTAATAGGTGTTTTTTCATCCGGTTTTTTGCATAATCGAAATCTACGATAGTTTAGCTTTCCATCCATACTAATTAGGCTATGATACGACTTGTATTTCCTATTTTTTTAGCCTTCCGAAGTTTGCTCAAAAAATCGGCCATTTTTGAACATTTTCCCTTGGTCCCCCCTTTGCCATTTTTCAAAAAACCGCGGTTTTCGACACTTTTGCAAAACTTGTCATTTCTCGTCTAATAGGTGTTTTTTCATCCGGTTTTTTGCATAATCGAAATCTACGATAGTTTAGCTTTCCATCCATACTAATTAGGCTATGATACGACTTGTATTTCCTATTTTTTTAGCCTTCCGAAGTTTGCTCAAAAAATCGGCCATTTTTGAACATTTTCCCTTGGTCCCCCCTTTGCCATTTTTCAAAAAACCGCGGTTTTCGACACTTTTGCAAAACTTGTCATTTCTCGTCTAATAGGTGTTTTTTCATCCGGTTTTTTGCATAATCGAAATCTACGATAGTTTAGCTTTCCATCCATACTAATTAGGCTATGATACGACTTGTATTTCCTATTTTTTTAGCCTTCCGAAGTTTGCTCAAAAAATCGGCCATTTTTGAACATTTTCCCTTGGTCCCCCCTTTGCCATTTTTCAAAAAACCGCGGTTTTCGACACTTTTGCAAAACTTGTCATTTCTCGTCTAATAGGTGTTTTTTCATCCGGTTTTTTGCATAATCGAAATCTACGATAGTTTAGCTTTCCATCCATACTAATTAGGCTATGATACGACTTGTATTTCCTATTTTTTTAGCCTTCCGAAGTTTGCTCAAAAAATCGGCCATTTTTGAACATTTTCCCTTGGTCCCCCCTTTGCCATTTTTCAAAAAACCGCGGTTTTCGACACTTTTGCAAAACTTGTCATTTCTCGTCTAATAGGTGTTTTTTCATCCGGTTTTTTGCATAATCGAAATCTACGATAGTTTAGCTTTCCATCCATACTAATTAGGCTATGATACGACTTGTATTTCCTATTTTTTTAGCCTTCCGAAGTTTGCTCAAAAAATCGGCCATTTTTGAACATTTTCCCTTGGTCCCCCTTTGCCATTTTTCAAAAAACCGCGGTTTTCGACACTTTTGCAAAACTTGTCATTTCTCGTCTAATAGGTGTTTTTTCATCCGGTTTTTTGCATAATCGAAATCTACGATAGTTTAGCTTTCCATCCATACTAATTAGGCTATGATACGACTTGTATTTCCTATTTTTTTAGCCTTCCGAAGTTTGCTCAAAAAATCGGCCATTTTTGAACATTTTCCCTTGGTCCCCCCTTTGCCATTTTTCAAAAAACCGCGGTTTTCGACACTTTTGCAAAACTTGTCATTTCTCGTCTAATAGGTGTTTTTTCATCCGGTTTTTTGCATAATCGAAATCTACGATAGTTTAGCTTTCCATCCATACTAATTAGGCTATGATACGACTTGTATTTCCTATTTTTTTAGCCTTCCGAAGTTTGCTCAAAAAATCGGCCATTTTTGAACATTTTCCCTTGGTCCCCCCTTTGCCATTTTTCAAAAAACCGCGGTTTTCGACACTTTTGCAAAACTTGTCATTTCTCGTCTAATAGGTGTTTTTTCATCCGGTTTTTTGCATAATCGAAATCTACGATAGTTTAGCTTTCCATCCATACTAATTAGGCTATGATACGACTTGTATTTCCTATTTTTTTAGCCTTCCGAAGTTTGCTCAAAAAATCGGCCATTTTTGAACATTTTCCCTTGGTCCCCCCTTTGCCATTTTTCAAAAAACCGCGGTTTTCGACACTTTTGCAAAACTTGTCATTTCTCGTCTAATAGGTGTTTTTTCATCCGGTTTTTTGCATAATCGAAATCTACGATAGTTTAGCTTTCCATCCATACTAATTAGGCTATGATACGACTTGTATTTCCTATTTTTTTAGCCTTCCGAAGTTTGCTCAAAAAATCGGCCATTTTTGAACATTTTCCCTTGGTCCCCCCTTTGCCATTTTTCAAAAAACCGCGGTTTTCGACACTTTTGCAAAAATTGTCATTTCTCGTCTAATAGGTGTTTTTTCATCCGGTTTTTTGCATAATCGAAATCTACGATAGTTTAGCTTTCCATCCATACTAATTAGGCTATGATACGACTTGTATTTCCTATTTTTTTAGCCTTCCGAAGTTTGCTCAAAAAATCGGCCATTTTTGAACATTTTCCCTTGGTCCCCCCTTTGCCATTTTTCAAAAAACCGCGGTTTTCGACACTTTTGCAAAACTTGTCATTTCTCGTCTAATAGGTGTTTTTTCATCCGGTTTTTTGCATAATCGAAATCTACGATAGTTTAGCTTTCCATCCATACTAATTAGGCTATGATACGACTTGTATTTCCTATTTTTTTAGCCTTCCGAAGTTTGCTCAAAAAATCGGCCATTTTTGAACATTTTCCCTTGGTCCCCCCTTTGCCATTTTTCAAAAAACCGCGGTTTTCGACACTTTTGCAAAACTTGTCATTTCTCGTCTAATAGGTGTTTTTTCATCCGGTTTTTTGCATAATCGAAATCTACGATAGTTTAGCTTTCCATCCATACTAATTAGGCTATGATACGACTTGTATTTCCTATTTTTTTAGCCTTCCGAAGTTTGCTCAAAAAATCGGCCATTTTTGAACATTTTCCCTTGGTCCCCCCTTTGCCATTTTTCAAAAAACCGCGGTTTTCGACACTTTTGCAAAACTTGTCATTTCTCGTCTAATAGGTGTTTTTTCATCCGGTTTTTTGCATAATCGAAATCTACGATAGTTTAGCTTTCCATCCATACTAATTAGGCTATGATACGACTTGTATTTCCTATTTTTTTAGCCTTCCGAAGTTTGCTCAAAAAATCGGCCATTTTTGAACATTTTCCCTTGGTCCCCCCTTTGCCATTTTTCAAAAAACCGCGGTTTTCGACACTTTTGCAAAACTTGTCATTTCTCGTCTAATAGGTGTTTTTTCATCCGGTTTTTTGCATAATCGAAATCTACGATAGTTTAGCTTTCCATCCATACTAATTAGGCTATGATACGACTTGTATTTCCTATTTTTTTAGCCTTCCGAAGTTTGCTCAAAAAATCGGCCATTTTTGAACATTTTCCCTTGGTCCCCCCTTTGCCATTTTTCAAAAAACCGCGGTTTTCGACACTTTTGCAAAACTTGTCATTTCTCGTCTAATAGGTGTTTTTTCATCCGGTTTTTTGCATAATCGAAATCTACGATAGTTTAGCTTTCCATCCATACTAATTAGGCTATGATACGACTTGTATTTCCTATTTTTTTAGCCTTCCGAAGTTTGCTCAAAAAATCGGCCATTTTTGAACATTTTCCCTTGGTCCCCCCTTTGCCATTTTTCAAAAAACCGCGGTTTTCGACACTTTTGCAAAACTTGTCATTTCTCGTCTAATAGGTGTTTTTTCATCCGGTTTTTTGCATAATCGAAATCTACGATAGTTTAGCTTTCCATCCATACTAATTAGGCTATGATACGACTTGTATTTCCTATTTTTTTAGCCTTCCGAAGTTTGCTCAAAAAATCGGCCATTTTTGAACATTTTCCCTTGGTCCCCCCTTTGCCATTTTTCAAAAAACCGCGGTTTTCGACACTTTTGCAAAAATTGTCATTTCTCGTCTAATAGGTGTTTTTTCATCCGGTTTTTTGCATAATCGAAATCTACGATAGTTTAGCTTTCCATCCATACTAATTAGGCTATGATACGACTTGTATTTCCTATTTTTTTAGCCTTCCGAAGTTTGCTCAAAAAATCGGCCATTTTTGAACATTTTCCCTTGGTCCCCCCTTTGCCATTTTTCAAAAAACCGCGGTTTTCGACACTTTTGCAAAACTTGTCATTTCTCGTCTAATAGGTGTTTTTTCATCCGGTTTTTTGCATAATCGAAATCTACGATAGTTTAGCTTTCCATCCATACTAATTAGGCTATGATACGACTTGTATTTCCTATTTTTTTAGCCTTCCGAAGTTTGCTCAAAAAATCGGTCATTTTTGAACATTTTCCCTTGGTCCCCCCTTTGCCATTTTTCAAAAAACCGCGGTTTTCGACACTTTTGCAAAAGTTGTCATTTCTCGTCTAATAGGTGTTTTTTCATCCGGTTTTTTGCATAATCGAAATCTACGATAGTTTAGCTTTCCATCCATACTAATTAGGCTATGATACGACTTGTATTTCCTATTTTTTTAGCCTTCCGAAGTTTGCTCAAAAAATCGGCCATTTTTGAACATTTTCCCTTGGTCCCCCCTTTGCCATTTTTCAAAAAACCGCGGTTTTCGACACTTTTGCAAAAGTTGTCATTTCTCGTCTAATAGGTGTTTTTTCATCCGGTTTTTTGCATAATCGAAATCTACGATAGTTTAGCTTTCCATCCATACTAATTAGGCTATGATACGACTTGTATTTCCTATTTTTTTAGCCTTCCGAAGTTTGCTCAAAAAATCGGTCATTTTTGAACATTTTCCCTTGGTCCCCCCTTTGCCATTTTTCAAAAAACCGCGGTTTTCGACACTTTTGCAAAAGTTGTCATTTCTCGTCTAATAAGTGTTTTTTCATCCGGTTTTTTGCATAATCGAAATCTACGATAGTTTAGCTTTCCATCCATACTAATTAGGCTATGATACGACTTGTATTTCCTATTTTTTTAGCCTTCCGAAGTTTGCTCAAAAAATCGGTCATTTTTGAACATTTTCCCTTGGTCCCCCCTTTGCCATTTTTCAAAAAAGCGCGGTTTTCGACACTTTTGCAAAAGTTGTCATTTCTCGTCTAATAAGTGTTTTTTCATCCGGTTTTTTGCATAATCGAAATCTACGATAGTTTAGCTTTCCATCCATACTAATTAGGCTATGATACGACTTGTATTTCCTATTTTTTTAGCCTTCCGAAGTTTGCTCAAAAAATCGGTCATTTTTGAACATTTTCCCTTGGTCCCCCCTTTGCCATTTTTCAAAAAACCGCGGTTTTCGACACTTTTGCAAAAGTTGTCATTTCTCGTCTAATAAGTGTTTTTTCATCCGGTTTTTTGCATAATCGAAATCTACGATAGTTTAGCTTTCCATCCATACTAATTAGGCTATGATACGACTTGTATTTCCTATTTTTTTAGCCTTCCGAAGTTTGCTCAAAAAATCGGTCATTTTTGAACATTTTCCCTTGGTCCCCCCTTTGCCATTTTTCAAAAAACCGCGGTTTTCGACACTTTTGCAAAAGTTGTCATTTCTCGTCTAATAAGTGTTTTTTCATCCGGTTTTTTGCATAATCGAAATCTACGATAGTTTAGCTTTCCATCCATACTAATTAGGCTATGATACGACTTGTATTTCCTATTTTTTTAGCCTTCCGAAGTTTGCTCAAAAAATCGGTCATTTTTGAACATTTTCCCTTGGTCCCCCCTTTGCCATTTTTCAAAAAAGCGCGGTTTTCGACACTTTTGCAAAAGTTGTCATTTCTCGTCTAATAAGTGTTTTTTCATCCGGTTTTTTGCATAATCGAAATCTACGATAGTTTAGCTTTCCATCCATACTAATTAGGCTATGATACGACTTGTATTTCCTATTTTTTTAGCCTTCCGAAGTTTGCTCAAAAAATCGGTCATTTTTGAACATTTTCCCTTGGTCCCCCCTTTGCCATTTTTCAAAAAAGCGCGGTTTTCGACACTTTTGCAAAAGTTGTCATTTCTCGTCTAATAAGTGTTTTTTCATCCGGTTTTTTGCATAATCGAAATCTACGATAGTTTAGCTTTCCATCCATACTAATTAGGCTATGATACGACTTGTATTTCCTATTTTTTTAGCCTTCCGAAGTTTGCTCAAAAAATCGGTCATTTTTGAACATTTTCCCTTGGTCCCCCCTTTGCCATTTTTCAAAAAAGCGCGGTTTTCGACACTTTTGCAAAAGTTGTCATTTCTCGTCTAATAAGTGTTTTTTCATCCGGTTTTTTGCATAATCGAAATCTACGATAGTTTAGCTTTCCATCCATACTAATTAGGCTATGATACGACTTGTATTTCCTATTTTTTTAGCCTTCCGAAGTTTGCTCAAAAAATCGGTCATTTTTGAACATTTTCCCTTGGTCCCCCCTTTGCCATTTTTCAAAAAAGCGCGGTTTTCGACACTTTTGCAAAAGTTGTCATTTCTCGTCTAATAAGTGTTTTTTCATCCGGTTTTTTGCATAATCGAAATCTACGATAGTTTAGCTTTCCATCCATACTAATTAGGCTATGATACGACTTGTATTTCCTATTTTTTTAGCCTTCCGAAGTTTGCTCAAAAAATCGGTCATTTTTGAACATTTTCCCTTGGTCCCCCCTTTGCCATTTTTCAAAAAACCGCGGTTTTCGACACTTTTGCAAAAGTTGTCATTTCTCGTCTAATAAGTGTTTTTTCATCCGGTTTTTTGCATAATCGAAATCTACGATAGTTTAGCTTTCCATCCATACTAATTAGGCTATGATACGACTTGTATTTCCTATTTTTTTAGCCTTCCGAAGTTTGCTCAAAAAATCGGTCATTTTTGAACATTTTCCCTTGGTCCCCCCTTTGCCATTTTTCAAAAAAGCGCGGTTTTCGACACTTTTGCAAAAGTTGTCATTTCTCGTCTAATAAGTGTTTTTTCATCCGGTTTTTTGCATAATCGAAATCTACGATAGTTTAGCTTTCCATCCATACTAATTAGGCTATGATACGACTTGTATTTCCTATTTTTTTAGCCTTCCGAAGTTTGCTCAAAAAATCGGTCATTTTTGAACATTTTCCCTTGGTCCCCCCTTTGCCATTTTTCAAAAAAGCGCGGTTTTCGACACTTTTGCAAAAGTTGTCATTTCTCGTCTAATAAGTGTTTTTTCATCCGGTTTTTTGCATAATCGAAATCTACGATAGTTTAGCTTTCCATCCATACTAATTAGGCTATGATACGACTTGTATTTCCTATTTTTTTAGCCTTCCGAAGTTTGCTCAAAAAATCGGTCATTTTTGAACATTTTCCCTTGGTCCCCCCTTTGCCATTTTTCAAAAAAGCGCGGTTTTCGACACTTTTGCAAAAGTTGTCATTTCTCGTCTAATAAGTGTTTTTTCATCCGGTTTTTTGCATAATCGAAATCTACGATAGTTTAGCTTTCCATCCATACTAATTAGGCTATGATACGACTTGTATTTCCTATTTTTTTAGCCTTCCGAAGTTTGCTCAAAAAATCGGTCATTTTTGAACATTTTCCCTTGGTCCCCCCTTTGCCATTTTTCAAAAAACCGCGGTTTTCGACACTTTTGCAAAAGTTGTCATTTCTCGTCTAATAAGTGTTTTTTCATCCGGTTTTTTGCATAATCGAAATCTACGATAGTTTAGCTTTCCATCCATACTAATTAGGCTATGATACGACTTGTATTTCCTATTTTTTTAGCCTTCCGAAGTTTGCTCAAAAAATCGGTCATTTTTGAACATTTTCCCTTGGTCCCCCCTTTGCCATTTTTCAAAAAACCGCGGTTTTCGACACTTTTGCAAAAGTTGTCATTTCTCGTCTAATAAGTGTTTTTTCATCCGGTTTTTTGCATAATCGAAATCTACGATAGTTTAGCTTTCCATCCATACTAATTAGGCTATGATACGACTTGTATTTCCTATTTTTTTAGCCTTCCGAAGTTTGCTCAAAAAATCGGTCATTTTTGAACATTTTCCCTTGGTCCCCCCTTTGCCATTTTTCAAAAAACCGCGGTTTTCGACACTTTTGCAAAAGTTGTCATTTCTCGTCTAATAAGTGTTTTTTCATCCGGTTTTTTGCATAATCGAAATCTACGATAGTTTAGCTTTCCATCCATACTAATTAGGCTATGATACGACTTGTATTTCCTATTTTTTTAGCCTTCCGAAGTTTGCTCAAAAAATCGGTCATTTTTGAACATTTTCCCTTGGTCCCCCCTTTGCCATTTTTCAAAAAACCGCGGTTTTCGACACTTTTGCAAAAGTTGTCATTTCTCGTCTAATAAGTGTTTTTTCATCCGGTTTTTTGCATAATCGAAATCTACGATAGTTTAGCTTTCCATCCATACTAATTAGGCTATGATACGACTTGTATTTCCTATTTTTTTAGCCTTCCGAAGTTTGCTCAAAAAATCGGTCATTTTTGAACATTTTCCCTTGGTCCCCCCTTTGCCATTTTTCAAAAAAGCGCGGTTTTCGACACTTTTGCAAAAGTTGTCATTTCTCGTCTAATAAGTGTTTTTTCATCCGGTTTTTTGCATAATCGAAATCTACGATAGTTTAGCTTTCCATCCATACTAATTAGGCTATGATACGACTTGTATTTCCTATTTTTTTAGCCTTCCGAAGTTTGCTCAAAAAATCGGTCATTTTTGAACATTTTCCCTTGGTCCCCCCTTTGCCATTTTTCAAAAAACCGCGGTTTTCGACACTTTTGCAAAAGTTGTCATTTCTCGTCTAATAAGTGTTTTTTCATCCGGTTTTTTGCATAATCGAAATCTACGATAGTTTAGCTTTCCATCCATACTAATTAGGCTATGATACGACTTGTATTTCCTATTTTTTTAGCCTTCCGAAGTTTGCTCAAAAAATCGGTCATTTTTGAACATTTTCCCTTGGTCCCCCCTTTGCCATTTTTCAAAAAACCGCGGTTTTCGACACTTTTGCAAAAGTTGTCATTTCTCGTCTAATAAGTGTTTTTTCATCCGGTTTTTTGCATAATCGAAATCTACGATAGTTTAGCTTTCCATCCATACTAATTAGGCTATGATACGACTTGTATTTCCTATTTTTTTAGCCTTCCGAAGTTTGCTCAAAAAATCGGTCATTTTTGAACATTTTCCCTTGGTCCCCCCTTTGCCATTTTTCAAAAAACCGCGGTTTTCGACACTTTTGCAAAAGTTGTCATTTCTCGTCTAATAAGTGTTTTTTCATCCGGTTTTTTGCATAATCGAAATCTACGATAGTTTAGCTTTCCATCCATACTAATTAGGCTATGATACGACTTGTATTTCCTATTTTTTTAGCCTTCCGAAGTTTGCTCAAAAAATCGGTCATTTTTGAACATTTTCCCTTGGTCCCCCCTTTGCCATTTTTCAAAAAACCGCGGTTTTCGACACTTTTGCAAAAGTTGTCATTTCTCGTCTAATAAGTGTTTTTTCATCCGGTTTTTTGCATAATCGAAATCTACGATAGTTTAGCTTTCCATCCATACTAATTAGGCTATGATACGACTTGTATTTCCTATTTTTTTAGCCTTCCGAAGTTTGCTCAAAAAATCGGTCATTTTTGAACATTTTCCCTTGGTCCCCCCTTTGCCATTTTTCAAAAAACCGCGGTTTTCGACACTTTTGCAAAAGTTGTCATTTCTCGTCTAATAAGTGTTTTTTCATCCGGTTTTTTGCATAATCGAAATCTACGATAGTTTAGCTTTCCATCCATACTAATTAGGCTATGATACGACTTGTATTTCCTATTTTTTTAGCCTTCCGAAGTTTGCTCAAAAAATCGGTCATTTTTGAACATTTTCCCTTGGTCCCCCCTTTGCCATTTTTCAAAAAAGCGCGGTTTTCGACACTTTTGCAAAAGTTGTCATTTCTCGTCTAATAAGTGTTTTTTCATCCGGTTTTTTGCATAATCGAAATCTACGATAGTTTAGCTTTCCATCCATACTAATTAGGCTATGATACGACTTGTATTTCCTATTTTTTTAGCCTTCCGAAGTTTGCTCAAAAAATCGGTCATTTTTGAACATTTTCCCTTGGTCCCCCCTTTGCCATTTTTCAAAAAACCGCGGTTTTCGACACTTTTGCAAAAGTTGTCATTTCTCGTCTAATAAGTGTTTTTTCATCCGGTTTTTTGCATAATCGAAATCTACGATAGTTTAGCTTTCCATCCATACTAATTAGGCTATGATACGACTTGTATTTCCTATTTTTTTAGCCTTCCGAAGTTTGCTCAAAAAATCGGTCATTTTTGAACATTTTCCCTTGGTCCCCCCTTTGCCATTTTTCAAAAAACCGCGGTTTTCGACACTTTTGCAAAAGTTGTCATTTCTCGTCTAATAAGTGTTTTTTCATCCGGTTTTTTGCATAATCGAAATCTACGATAGTTTAGCTTTCCATCCATACTAATTAGGCTATGATACGACTTGTATTTCCTATTTTTTTAGCCTTCCGAAGTTTGCTCAAAAAATCGGTCATTTTTGAACATTTTCCCTTGGTCCCCCCTTTGCCATTTTTCAAAAAACCGCGGTTTTCGACACTTTTGCAAAAGTTGTCATTTCTCGTCTAATAAGTGTTTTTTCATCCGGTTTTTTGCATAATCGAAATCTACGATAGTTTAGCTTTCCATCCATACTAATTAGGCTATGATACGACTTGTATTTCCTATTTTTTTAGCCTTCCGAAGTTTGCTCAAAAAATCGGTCATTTTTGAACATTTTCCCTTGGTCCCCCCTTTGCCATTTTTCAAAAAACCGCGGTTTTCGACACTTTTGCAAAAGTTGTCATTTCTCGTCTAATAAGTGTTTTTTCATCCGGTTTTTTGCATAATCGAAATCTACGATAGTTTAGCTTTCCATCCATACTAATTAGGCTATGATACGACTTGTATTTCCTATTTTTTTAGCCTTCCGAAGTTTGCTCAAAAAATCGGTCATTTTTGAACATTTTCCCTTGGTCCCCCCTTTGCCATTTTTCAAAAAACCGCGGTTTTCGACACTTTTGCAAAAGTTGTCATTTCTCGTCTAATAAGTGTTTTTTCATCCGGTTTTTTGCATAATCGAAATCTACGATAGTTTAGCTTTCCATCCATACTAATTAGGCTATGATACGACTTGTATTTCCTATTTTTTTAGCCTTCCGAAGTTTGCTCAAAAAATCGGTCATTTTTGAACATTTTCCCTTGGTCCCCCCTTTGCCATTTTTCAAAAAAGCGCGGTTTTCGACACTTTTGCAAAAGTTGTCATTTCTCGTCTAATAAGTGTTTTTTCATCCGGTTTTTTGCATAATCGAAATCTACGATAGTTTAGCTTTCCATCCATACTAATTAGGCTATGATACGACTTGTATTTCCTATTTTTTTAGCCTTCCGAAGTTTGCTCAAAAAATCGGTCATTTTTGAACATTTTCCCTTGGTCCCCCCTTTGCCATTTTTCAAAAAAGCGCGGTTTTCGACACTTTTGCAAAAGTTGTCATTTCTCGTCTAATAAGTGTTTTTTCATCCGGTTTTTTGCATAATCGAAATCTACGATAGTTTAGCTTTCCATCCATACTAATTAGGCTATGATACGACTTGTATTTCCTATTTTTTTAGCCTTCCGAAGTTTGCTCAAAAAATCGGTCATTTTTGAACATTTTCCCTTGGTCCCCCCTTTGCCATTTTTCAAAAAAGCGCGGTTTTCGACACTTTTGCAAAAGTTGTCATTTCTCGTCTAATAAGTGTTTTTTCATCCGGTTTTTTGCATAATCGAAATCTACGATAGTTTAGCTTTCCATCCATACTAATTAGGCTATGATACGACTTGTATTTCCTATTTTTTTAGCCTTCCGAAGTTTGCTCAAAAAATCGGTCATTTTTGAACATTTTCCCTTGGTCCCCCCTTTGCCATTTTTCAAAAAAGCGCGGTTTTCGACACTTTTGCAAAAGTTGTCATTTCTCGTCTAATAAGTGTTTTTTCATCCGGTTTTTTGCATAATCGAAATCTACGATAGTTTAGCTTTCCATCCATACTAATTAGGCTATGATACGACTTGTATTTCCTATTTTTTTAGCCTTCCGAAGTTTGCTCAAAAAATCGGTCATTTTTGAACATTTTCCCTTGGTCCCCCCTTTGCCATTTTTCAAAAAAGCGCGGTTTTCGACACTTTTGCAAAAGTTGTCATTTCTCGTCTAATAAGTGTTTTTTCATCCGGTTTTTTGCATAATCGAAATCTACGATAGTTTAGCTTTCCATCCATACTAATTAGGCTATGATACGACTTGTATTTCCTATTTTTTTAGCCTTCCGAAGTTTGCTCAAAAAATCGGTCATTTTTGAACATTTTCCCTTGGTCCCCCCTTTGCCATTTTTCAAAAAACCGCGGTTTTCGACACTTTTGCAAAAGTTGTCATTTCTCGTCTAATAAGTGTTTTTTCATCCGGTTTTTTTGCATAATCGAAATCTACGATAGTTTAGCTTTCCATCCATACTAATTAGGCTATGATACGACTTGTATTTCCTATTTTTTTAGCCTTCCGAAGTTTGCTCAAAAAATCGGTCATTTTTGAACATTTTCCCTTGGTCCCCCCTTTGCCATTTTTCAAAAAACCGCGGTTTTCGACACTTTTGCAAAAGTTGTCATTTCTCGTCTAATAAGTGTTTTTTCATCCGGTTTTTTGCATAATCGAAATCTACGATAGTTTAGCTTTCCATCCATACTAATTAGGCTATGATACGACTTGTATTTCCTATTTTTTTAGCCTTCCGAAGTTTGCTCAAAAAATCGGTCATTTTTGAACATTTTCCCTTGGTCCCCCCTTTGCCATTTTTCAAAAAAGCGCGGTTTTCGACACTTTTGCAAAAGTTGTCATTTCTCGTCTAATAAGTGTTTTTTCATCCGGTTTTTTGCATAATCGAAATCTACGATAGTTTAGCTTTCCATCCATACTAATTAGGCTATGATACGACTTGTATTTCCTATTTTTTTAGCCTTCCGAAGTTTGCTCAAAAAATCGGTCATTTTTGAACATTTTCCCTTGGTCCCCCCTTTGCCATTTTTCAAAAAAGCGCGGTTTTCGACACTTTTGCAAAAGTTGTCATTTCTCGTCTAATAAGTGTTTTTTCATCCGGTTTTTTGCATAATCGAAATCTACGATAGTTTAGCTTTCCATCCATACTAATTAGGCTATGATACGACTTGTATTTCCTATTTTTTTAGCCTTCCGAAGTTTGCTCAAAAAATCGGTCATTTTTGAACATTTTCCCTTGGTCCCCCCTTTGCCATTTTTCAAAAAAGCGCGGTTTTCGACACTTTTGCAAAAGTTGTCATTTCTCGTCTAATAAGTGTTTTTTCATCCGGTTTTTTGCATAATCGAAATCTACGATAGTTTAGCTTTCCATCCATACTAATTAGGCTATGATACGACTTGTATTTCCTATTTTTTTAGCCTTCCGAAGTTTGCTCAAAAAATCGGTCATTTTTGAACATTTTCCCTTGGTCCCCCCTTTGCCATTTTTCAAAAAAGCGCGGTTTTCGACACTTTTGCAAAAGTTGTCATTTCTCGTCTAATAAGTGTTTTTTCATCCGGTTTTTTGCATAATCGAAATCTACGATAGTTTAGCTTTCCATCCATACTAATTAGGCTATGATACGACTTGTATTTCCTATTTTTTTAGCCTTCCGAAGTTTGCTCAAAAAATCGGTCATTTTTGAACATTTTCCCTTGGTCCCCCCTTTGCCATTTTTCAAAAAAGCGCGGTTTTCGACACTTTTGCAAAAGTTGTCATTTCTCGTCTAATAAGTGTTTTTTCATCCGGTTTTTTGCATAATCGAAATCTACGATAGTTTAGCTTTCCATCCATACTAATTAGGCTATGATACGACTTGTATTTCCTATTTTTTTAGCCTTCCGAAGTTTGCTCAAAAAATCGGTCATTTTTGAACATTTTCCCTTGGTCCCCCCTTTGCCATTTTTCAAAAAAGCGCGGTTTTCGACACTTTTGCAAAAGTTGTCATTTCTCGTCTAATAAGTGTTTTTTCATCCGGTTTTTTGCATAATCGAAATCTACGATAGTTTAGCTTTCCATCCATACTAATTAGGCTATGATACGACTTGTATTTCCTATTTTTTTAGCCTTCCGAAGTTTGCTCAAAAAATCGGTCATTTTTGAACATTTTCCCTTGGTCCCCCCTTTGCCATTTTTCAAAAAAGCGCGGTTTTCGACACTTTTGCAAAAGTTGTCATTTCTCGTCTAATAAGTGTTTTTTCATCCGGTTTTTTGCATAATCGAAATCTACGATAGTTTAGCTTTCCATCCATACTAATTAGGCTATGATACGACTTGTATTTCCTATTTTTTTAGCCTTCCGAAGTTTGCTCAAAAAATCGGTCATTTTTGAACATTTTCCCTTGGTCCCCCCTTTGCCATTTTTCAAAAAAGCGCGGTTTTCGACACTTTTGCAAAAGTTGTCATTTCTCGTCTAATAAGTGTTTTTTCATCCGGTTTTTTGCATAATCGAAATCTACGATAGTTTAGCTTTCCATCCATACTAATTAGGCTATGATACGACTTGTATTTCCTATTTTTTTAGCCTTCCGAAGTTTGCTCAAAAAATCGGTCATTTTTGAACATTTTCCCTTGGTCCCCCCTTTGCCATTTTTCAAAAAAGCGCGGTTTTCGACACTTTTGCAAAAGTTGTCATTTCTCGTCTAATAAGTGTTTTTTCATCCGGTTTTTTGCATAATCGAAATCTACGATAGTTTAGCTTTCCATCCATACTAATTAGGCTATGATACGACTTGTATTTCCTATTTTTTTAGCCTTCCGAAGTTTGCTCAAAAAATCGGTCATTTTTGAACATTTTCCCTTGGTCCCCCCTTTGCCATTTTTCAAAAAAGCGCGGTTTTCGACACTTTTGCAAAAGTTGTCATTTCTCGTCTAATAAGTGTTTTTTCATCCGGTTTTTTGCATAATCGAAATCTACGATAGTTTAGCTTTCCATCCATACTAATTAGGCTATGATACGACTTGTATTTCCTATTTTTTTAGCCTTCCGAAGTTTGCTCAAAAAATCGGTCATTTTTGAACATTTTCCCTTGGTCCCCCCTTTGCCATTTTTCAAAAAAGCGCGGTTTTCGACACTTTTGCAAAAGTTGTCATTTCTCGTCTAATAAGTGTTTTTTCATCCGGTTTTTTGCATAATCGAAATCTACGATAGTTTAGCTTTCCATCCATACTAATTAGGCTATGATACGACTTGTATTTCCTATTTTTTTAGCCTTCCGAAGTTTGCTCAAAAAATCGGTCATTTTTGAACATTTTCCCTTGGTCCCCCCTTTGCCATTTTTCAAAAAAGCGCGGTTTTCGACACTTTTGCAAAAGTTGTCATTTCTCGTCTAATAAGTGTTTTTTCATCCGGTTTTTTGCATAATCGAAATCTACGATAGTTTAGCTTTCCATCCATACTAATTAGGCTATGATACGACTTGTATTTCCTATTTTTTTAGCCTTCCGAAGTTTGCTCAAAAAATCGGTCATTTTTGAACATTTTCCCTTGGTCCCCCCTTTGCCATTTTTCAAAAAAGCGCGGTTTTCGACACTTTTGCAAAAGTTGTCATTTCTCGTCTAATAAGTGTTTTTTCATCCGGTTTTTTGCATAATCGAAATCTACGATAGTTTAGCTTTCCATCCATACTAATTAGGCTATGATACGACTTGTATTTCCTATTTTTTTAGCCTTCCGAAGTTTGCTCAAAAAATCGGTCATTTTTGAACATTTTCCCTTGGTCCCCCCTTTGCCATTTTTCAAAAAAGCGCGGTTTTCGACACTTTTGCAAAAGTTGTCATTTCTCGTCTAATAAGTGTTTTTTCATCCGGTTTTTTGCATAATCGAAATCTACGATAGTTTAGCTTTCCATCCATACTAATTAGGCTATGATACGACTTGTATTTCCTATTTTTTTAGCCTTCCGAAGTTTGCTCAAAAAATCGGTCATTTTTGAACATTTTCCCTTGGTCCCCCCTTTGCCATTTTTCAAAAAAGCGCGGTTTTCGACACTTTTGCAAAAGTTGTCATTTCTCGTCTAATAAGTGTTTTTTCATCCGGTTTTTTGCATAATCGAAATCTACGATAGTTTAGCTTTCCATCCATACTAATTAGGCTATGATACGACTTGTATTTCCTATTTTTTTAGCCTTCCGAAGTTTGCTCAAAAAATCGGTCATTTTTGAACATTTTCCCTTGGTCCCCCCTTTGCCATTTTTCAAAAAAGCGCGGTTTTCGACACTTTTGCAAAAGTTGTCATTTCTCGTCTAATAAGTGTTTTTTCATCCGGTTTTTTGCATAATCGAAATCTACGATAGTTTAGCTTTCCATCCATACTAATTAGGCTATGATACGACTTGTATTTCCTATTTTTTTAGCCTTCCGAAGTTTGCTCAAAAAATCGGTCATTTTTGAACATTTTCCCTTGGTCCCCCCTTTGCCATTTTTCAAAAAACCGCGGTTTTCGACACTTTTGCAAAAGTTGTCATTTCTCGTCTAATAAGTGTTTTTTCATCCGGTTTTTTGCATAATCGAAATCTACGATAGTTTAGCTTTCCATCCATACTAATTAGGCTATGATACGACTTGTATTTCCTATTTTTTTAGCCTTCCGAAGTTTGCTCAAAAAATCGGTCATTTTTGAACATTTTCCCTTGGTCCCCCCTTTGCCATTTTTCAAAAAAGCGCGGTTTTCGACACTTTTGCAAAAGTTGTCATTTCTCGTCTAATAAGTGTTTTTTCATCCGGTTTTTTGCATAATCGAAATCTACGATAGTTTAGCTTTCCATCCATACTAATTAGGCTATGATACGACTTGTATTTCCTATTTTTTTAGCCTTCCGAAGTTTGCTCAAAAAATCGGTCATTTTTGAACATTTTCCCTTGGTCCCCCCTTTGCCATTTTTCAAAAAAGCGCGGTTTTCGACACTTTTGCAAAAGTTGTCATTTCTCGTCTAATAAGTGTTTTTTCATCCGGTTTTTTGCATAATCGAAATCTACGATAGTTTAGCTTTCCATCCATACTAATTAGGCTATGATACGACTTGTATTTCCTATTTTTTTAGCCTTCCGAAGTTTGCTCAAAAAATCGGTCATTTTTGAACATTTTCCCTTGGTCCCCCCTTTGCCATTTTTCAAAAAAGCGCGGTTTTCGACACTTTTGCAAAAGTTGTCATTTCTCGTCTAATAAGTGTTTTTTCATCCGGTTTTTTGCATAATCGAAATCTACGATAGTTTAGCTTTCCATCCATACTAATTAGGCTATGATACGACTTGTATTTCCTATTTTTTTAGCCTTCCGAAGTTTGCTCAAAAAATCGGTCATTTTTGAACATTTTCCCTTGGTCCCCCCTTTGCCATTTTTCAAAAAACCGCGGTTTTCGACACTTTTGCAAAAGTTGTCATTTCTCGTCTAATAAGTGTTTTTTCATCCGGTTTTTTGCATAATCGAAATCTACGATAGTTTAGCTTTCCATCCATACTAATTAGGCTATGATACGACTTGTATTTCCTATTTTTTTAGCCTTCCGAAGTTTGCTCAAAAAATCGGTCATTTTTGAACATTTTCCCTTGGTCCCCCCTTTGCCATTTTTCAAAAAAGCGCGGTTTTCGACACTTTTGCAAAAGTTGTCATTTCTCGTCTAATAAGTGTTTTTTCATCCGGTTTTTTGCATAATCGAAATCTACGATAGTTTAGCTTTCCATCCATACTAATTAGGCTATGATACGACTTGTATTTCCTATTTTTTTAGCCTTCCGAAGTTTGCTCAAAAAATCGGTCATTTTTGAACATTTTCCCTTGGTCCCCCCTTTGCCATTTTTCAAAAAAGCGCGGTTTTCGACACTTTTGCAAAAGTTGTCATTTCTCGTCTAATAAGTGTTTTTTCATCCGGTTTTTTGCATAATCGAAATCTACGATAGTTTAGCTTTCCATCCATACTAATTAGGCTATGATACGACTTGTATTTCCTATTTTTTTAGCCTTCCGAAGTTTGCTCAAAAAATCGGTCATTTTTGAACATTTTCCCTTGGTCCCCCCTTTGCCATTTTTCAAAAAAGCGCGGTTTTCGACACTTTTGCAAAAGTTGTCATTTCTCGTCTAATAAGTGTTTTTTCATCCGGTTTTTTGCATAATCGAAATCTACGATAGTTTAGCTTTCCATCCATACTAATTAGGCTATGATACGACTTGTATTTCCTATTTTTTTAGCCTTCCGAAGTTTGCTCAAAAAATCGGTCATTTTTGAACATTTTCCCTTGGTCCCCCCTTTGCCATTTTTCAAAAAAGCGCGGTTTTCGACACTTTTGCAAAAGTTGTCATTTCTCGTCTAATAAGTGTTTTTTCATCCGGTTTTTTGCATAATCGAAATCTACGATAGTTTAGCTTTCCATCCATACTAATTAGGCTATGATACGACTTGTATTTCCTATTTTTTTAGCCTTCCGAAGTTTGCTCAAAAAATCGGTCATTTTTGAACATTTTCCCTTGGTCCCCCCTTTGCCATTTTTCAAAAAAGCGCGGTTTTCGACACTTTTGCAAAAGTTGTCATTTCTCGTCTAATAAGTGTTTTTTCATCCGGTTTTTTGCATAATCGAAATCTACGATAGTTTAGCTTTCCATCCATACTAATTAGGCTATGATACGACTTGTATTTCCTATTTTTTTAGCCTTCCGAAGTTTGCTCAAAAAATCGGTCATTTTTGAACATTTTCCCTTGGTCCCCCCTTTGCCATTTTTCAAAAAACCGCGGTTTTCGACACTTTTGCAAAAGTTGTCATTTCTCGTCTAATAAGTGTTTTTTCATCCGGTTTTTTGCATAATCGAAATCTACGATAGTTTAGCTTTCCATCCATACTAATTAGGCTATGATACGACTTGTATTTCCTATTTTTTTAGCCTTCCGAAGTTTGCTCAAAAAATCGGTCATTTTTGAACATTTTCCCTTGGTCCCCCCTTTGCCATTTTTCAAAAAACCGCGGTTTTCGACACTTTTGCAAAAGTTGTCATTTCTCGTCTAATAAGTGTTTTTTCATCCGGTTTTTTGCATAATCGAAATCTACGATAGTTTAGCTTTCCATCCATACTAATTAGGCTATGATACGACTTGTATTTCCTATTTTTTTAGCCTTCCGAAGTTTGCTCAAAAAATCGGTCATTTTTGAACATTTTCCCTTGGTCCCCCCTTTGCCATTTTTCAAAAAAGCGCGGTTTTCGACACTTTTGCAAAAGTTGTCATTTCTCGTCTAATAAGTGTTTTTTCATCCGGTTTTTTGCATAATCGAAATCTACGATAGTTTAGCTTTCCATCCATACTAATTAGGCTATGATACGACTTGTATTTCCTATTTTTTTAGCCTTCCGAAGTTTGCTCAAAAAATCGGTCATTTTTGAACATTTTCCCTTGGTCCCCCCTTTGCCATTTTTCAAAAAAGCGCGGTTTTCGACACTTTTGCAAAAGTTGTCATTTCTCGTCTAATAAGTGTTTTTTCATCCGGTTTTTTGCATAATCGAAATCTACGATAGTTTAGCTTTCCATCCATACTAATTAGGCTATGATACGACTTGTATTTCCTATTTTTTTAGCCTTCCGAAGTTTGCTCAAAAAATCGGTCATTTTTGAACATTTTCCCTTGGTCCCCCCTTTGCCATTTTTCAAAAAAGCGCGGTTTTCGACACTTTTGCAAAAGTTGTCATTTCTCGTCTAATAAGTGTTTTTTCATCCGGTTTTTTGCATAATCGAAATCTACGATAGTTTAGCTTTCCATCCATACTAATTAGGCTATGATACGACTTGTATTTCCTATTTTTTTAGCCTTCCGAAGTTTGCTCAAAAAATCGGTCATTTTTGAACATTTTCCCTTGGTCCCCCCTTTGCCATTTTTCAAAAAAGCGCGGTTTTCGACACTTTTGCAAAAGTTGTCATTTCTCGTCTAATAAGTGTTTTTTCATCCGGTTTTTTGCATAATCGAAATCTACGATAGTTTAGCTTTCCATCCATACTAATTAGGCTATGATACGACTTGTATTTCCTATTTTTTTAGCCTTCCGAAGTTTGCTCAAAAAATCGGTCATTTTTGAACATTTTCCCTTGGTCCCCCCTTTGCCATTTTTCAAAAAACCGCGGTTTTCGACACTTTTGCAAAAGTTGTCATTTCTCGTCTAATAAGTGTTTTTTCATCCGGTTTTTTGCATAATCGAAATCTACGATAGTTTAGCTTTCCATCCATACTAATTAGGCTATGATACGACTTGTATTTCCTATTTTTTTAGCCTTCCGAAGTTTGCTCAAAAAATCGGTCATTTTTGAACATTTTCCCTTGGTCCCCCCTTTGCCATTTTTCAAAAAAGCGCGGTTTTCGACACTTTTGCAAAAGTTGTCATTTCTCGTCTAATAAGTGTTTTTTCATCCGGTTTTTTGCATAATCGAAATCTACGATAGTTTAGCTTTCCATCCATACTAATTAGGCTATGATACGACTTGTATTTCCTATTTTTTTAGCCTTCCGAAGTTTGCTCAAAAAATCGGTCATTTTTGAACATTTTCCCTTGGTCCCCCCTTTGCCATTTTTCAAAAAAGCGCGGTTTTCGACACTTTTGCAAAAGTTGTCATTTCTCGTCTAATAAGTGTTTTTTCATCCGGTTTTTTGCATAATCGAAATCTACGATAGTTTAGCTTTCCATCCATACTAATTAGGCTATGATACGACTTGTATTTCCTATTTTTTTAGCCTTCCGAAGTTTGCTCAAAAAATCGGTCATTTTTGAACATTTTCCCTTGGTCCCCCCTTTGCCATTTTTCAAAAAACCGCGGTTTTCGACACTTTTGCAAAAGTTGTCATTTCTCGTCTAATAAGTGTTTTTTCATCCGGTTTTTTGCATAATCGAAATCTACGATAGTTTAGCTTTCCATCCATACTAATTAGGCTATGATACGACTTGTATTTCCTATTTTTTTAGCCTTCCGAAGTTTGCTCAAAAAATCGGTCATTTTTGAACATTTTCCCTTGGCCCACTTTGCCATTTTTCAAAAAACCGCGGTTTTCGACACTTTTGCAAAAGTTGTCATTTCTCGTCTAATAAGTGTTTTTTCATCCGGTTTTTTGCATAATCGAAATCTACGATAGTTTAGCTTTCCATCCATACTAATTAGGCTATGATACGACTTGTATTTCCTATTTTTTTAGCCTTCCGAAGTTTGCTCAAAAAATCGGTCATTTTTGAACATTTTCCCTTGGTCCCCCCTTTGCCATTTTTCAAAAAAGCGCGGTTTTCGACACTTTTGCAAAAGTTGTCATTTCTCGTCTAATAAGTGTTTTTTCATCCGGTTTTTTGCATAATCGAAATCTACGATAGTTTAGCTTTCCATCCATACTAATTAGGCTATGATACGACTTGTATTTCCTATTTTTTTAGCCTTCCGAAGTTTGCTCAAAAAATCGGTCATTTTTGAACATTTTCCCTTGGTCCCCCCTTTGCCATTTTTCAAAAAAGCGCGGTTTTCGACACTTTTGCAAAAGTTGTCATTTCTCGTCTAATAAGTGTTTTTTCATCCGGTTTTTTGCATAATCGAAATCTACGATAGTTTAGCTTTCCATCCATACTAATTAGGCTATGATACGACTTGTATTTCCTATTTTTTTAGCCTTCCGAAGTTTGCTCAAAAAATCGGTCATTTTTGAACATTTTCCCTTGGTCCCCCCTTTGCCATTTTTCAAAAAAGCGCGGTTTTCGACACTTTTGCAAAAGTTGTCATTTCTCGTCTAATAAGTGTTTTTTCATCCGGTTTTTTGCATAATCGAAATCTACGATAGTTTAGCTTTCCATCCATACTAATTAGGCTATGATACGACTTGTATTTCCTATTTTTTTAGCCTTCCGAAGTTTGCTCAAAAAATCGGTCATTTTTGAACATTTTCCCTTGGTCCCCCCTTTGCCATTTTTCAAAAAAGCGCGGTTTTCGACACTTTTGCAAAAGTTGTCATTTCTCGTCTAATAAGTGTTTTTTCATCCGGTTTTTTGCATAATCGAAATCTACGATAGTTTAGCTTTCCATCCATACTAATTAGGCTATGATACGACTTGTATTTCCTATTTTTTTAGCCTTCCGAAGTTTGCTCAAAAAATCGGTCATTTTTGAACATTTTCCCTTGGTCCCCCCTTTGCCATTTTTCAAAAAAGCGCGGTTTTCGACACTTTTGCAAAAGTTGTCATTTCTCGTCTAATAAGTGTTTTTTCATCCGGTTTTTTGCATAATCGAAATCTACGATAGTTTAGCTTTCCATCCATACTAATTAGGCTATGATACGACTTGTATTTCCTATTTTTTTAGCCTTCCGAAGTTTGCTCAAAAAATCGGTCATTTTTGAACATTTTCCCTTGGTCCCCCCTTTGCCATTTTTCAAAAAAGCGCGGTTTTCGACACTTTTGCAAAAGTTGTCATTTCTCGTCTAATAAGTGTTTTTTCATCCGGTTTTTTGCATAATCGAAATCTACGATAGTTTAGCTTTCCATCCATACTAATTAGGCTATGATACGACTTGTATTTCCTATTTTTTTAGCCTTCCGAAGTTTGCTCAAAAAATCGGTCATTTTTGAACATTTTCCCTTGGTCCCCCCTTTGCCATTTTTCAAAAAAGCGCGGTTTTCGACACTTTTGCAAAAGTTGTCATTTCTCGTCTAATAAGTGTTTTTTCATCCGGTTTTTTGCATAATCGAAATCTACGATAGTTTAGCTTTCCATCCATACTAATTAGGCTATGATACGACTTGTATTTCCTATTTTTTTAGCCTTCCGAAGTTTGCTCAAAAAATCGGTCATTTTTGAACATTTTCCCTTGGTCCCCCCTTTGCCATTTTTCAAAAAAGCGCGGTTTTCGACACTTTTGCAAAAGTTGTCATTTCTCGTCTAATAAGTGTTTTTTCATCCGGTTTTTTGCATAATCGAAATCTACGATAGTTTAGCTTTCCATCCATACTAATTAGGCTATGATACGACTTGTATTTCCTATTTTTTTAGCCTTCCGAAGTTTGCTCAAAAAATCGGTCATTTTTGAACATTTTCCCTTGGTCCCCCCTTTGCCATTTTTCAAAAAAGCGCGGTTTTCGACACTTTTGCAAAAGTTGTCATTTCTCGTCTAATAAGTGTTTTTTCATCCGGTTTTTTGCATAATCGAAATCTACGATAGTTTAGCTTTCCATCCATACTAATTAGGCTATGATACGACTTGTATTTCCTATTTTTTTAGCCTTCCGAAGTTTGCTCAAAAAATCGGTCATTTTTGAACATTTTCCCTTGGTCCCCCCTTTGCCATTTTTCAAAAAAGCGCGGTTTTCGACACTTTTGCAAAAGTTGTCATTTCTCGTCTAATAAGTGTTTTTTCATCCGGTTTTTTGCATAATCGAAATCTACGATAGTTTAGCTTTCCATCCATACTAATTAGGCTATGATACGACTTGTATTTCCTATTTTTTTAGCCTTCCGAAGTTTGCTCAAAAAATCGGTCATTTTTGAACATTTTCCCTTGGTCCCCCCTTTGCCATTTTTCAAAAAAGCGCGGTTTTCGACACTTTTGCAAAAGTTGTCATTTCTCGTCTAATAAGTGTTTTTTCATCCGGTTTTTTGCATAATCGAAATCTACGATAGTTTAGCTTTCCATCCATACTAATTAGGCTATGATACGACTTGTATTTCCTATTTTTTTAGCCTTCCGAAGTTTGCTCAAAAAATCGGTCATTTTTGAACATTTTCCCTTGGTCCCCCCCTTTGCCATTTTTCAAAAAACCGCGGTTTTCGACACTTTTGCAAAAGTTGTCATTTCTCGTCTAATAAGTGTTTTTTCATCCGGTTTTTTGCATAATCGAAATCTACGATAGTTTAGCTTTCCATCCATACTAATTAGGCTATGATACGACTTGTATTTCCTATTTTTTTAGCCTTCCGAAGTTTGCTCAAAAAATCGGTCATTTTTGAACATTTTCCCTTGGTCCCCCCTTTGCCATTTTTCAAAAAACCGCGGTTTTCGACACTTTTGCAAAAGTTGTCATTTCTCGTCTAATAGGTGTTTTTTCATCCGGTTTTTTGCATAATCGAAATCTACGATAGTTTAGCTTTCCATCCATACTAATTAGGCTATGATACGACTTGTATTTCCTATTTTTTTAGCCTTCCGAAGTTTGCTCAAAAAATCGGTCATTTTTGAACATTTTCCCTTGGTCCCCCCTTTGCCATTTTTCAAAAAACCGCGGTTTTCGACACTTTTGCAAAAATTGTCATTTCTCGTCTAATAGGTGTTTTTTTATCCGGTTTTTTGCATAATCGAAATCTACGATAGTTTAGCTTTCCATCCATACTAATTAGGCTATGATACGACTTGTATTTCCTATTTTTTTAGCCTTCCGAAGTTTGCTCAAAAAATCGGTCATTTTTGAACATTTTCCCTTGGTCCCCCCTTTGCCATTTTTCAAAAAAGCGCGGTTTTCGACACTTTTGCAAAAGTTGTCATTTCTCGTCTAATAAGTGTTTTTTCATCCGGTTTTTTGCATAATCGAAATCTACGATAGTTTAGCTTTCCATCCATACTAATTAGGCTATGATACGACTTGTATTTCCTATTTTTTTAGCCTTCCGAAGTTTGCTCAAAAAATCGGTCATTTTTGAACATTTTCCCTTGGTCCCCCCTTTGCCATTTTCAAGAAAAGCGCGGAGTTCGACGCCTTTGCAACAGATGTCATCTCTCGCCTAATAAGTGTTATTTAATCCGGTTTTTTGCATAATCTAAATCTACGATAGTTTAGCTTTCCATCCATACTAATTAGGCTATGATACGACTTGTATGTCCTATTTTTTTAGCCTTCCGAAGTTTGCTCAAAAAATCGGTCATTTTTGAACATTGTCCCTTGGTCCCCCCTTTGCCATTTTTCAAAAAAGCGCGGTTTTCGACACTTTTGCAAAAGTTGTCATTTCTCATCTAATAGGTGTTTTCTCATCCGGTTTTTTGCATAATCGAAATCTACGATAGTTTAGCTTTCCATCCATACTAATTAGGCTATGATACGACTTGTATTTCCTATTTTTCTAGCCTTCCGTACTTTGCTCCAAAAATCGGTCCCTTTTGAACCTTTTCCCTTGGTCCCCCCTTTGCCATTTTTCAAAAAACCGCGGTTTTCGACACTTTTGCAAAAGTTGTCATTTCTCGTCTAATAGGTGTTTTTTCATCCGGTTTTTTGCATAATCGAAATCTACGATAGTTTAGCTTTCCATCCATACTAATTAGGCTATGATACTTCTTGTATCTCCTATTTTTTTGGCCTTCCGTCGCGTGCTCACTATTTCGGTCCTCGTTGCACTTCCGCCCTTGGTCCCCCCTTTGCCATTTTTCAAAAAACCGCGGTTTTCGACACTTTTGCAAAACCTGTCATTTCTCGTCTAATAGATGTTCTTTCATCGGGTTTTTTATATAATCGAAATCTACGATAGTTTAGCTTTTTATCCATACTAATTAGGCTATGATACGACTTGTATTTCCTATTTTTTTAACCTTCCGAATTTTCCTCAAAAAATCGGTCATTTTTGAACATTTTCCCTTGGTCCCCCTTTGCCATTTTTCAAAAAACCGCGGTTTTCGACACTTTTGCAAAAGTTGTCATTTCTCGTCTAATAGGTGTTTTTTCATCCGGTTTTTTGCATAATCGAAATCTACGATAGTTTAGCTTTCCATCCATACTAATTAGGCTATGATACGACTTGTATTTCCTATTTTTTTAGCCTTCCGAAGTTTGCTCAAAAAATCGGTCATTTTTGAACATTTTCCCTTGGTCCCCCCTTTGCCATTTTTCAAAAAACCGCGGTTTTCGACACTTTTGCAAAAGTTGTCATTTCTCGTCTAATAAGTGTTTTTTCATCCGGTTTTTTGCATAATCGAAATCTACGATAGTTTAGCTTTCCATCCATACTAATTAGGCTATGATACGACTTGTATTTCCTATTTTTTTAGCCTTCCGAAGTTTGCTCAAAAAATCGGTCATTTTTGAACATTTTCCCTTGGCCCACTTTGCCATTTTTCAAAAAACCGCGGTTTTCGACACTTTTGCAAAAGTTGTCATTTCTCGTCTAATAAGTGTTTTTTCATCCGGTTTTTTGCATAATCGAAATCTACGATAGTTTAGCTTTCCATCCATACTAATTAGGCTATGATACGACTTGTATTTCCTATTTTTTTAGCCTTCCGAAGTTTGCTCAAAAAATCGGTCATTTTTGAACATTTTCCCTTGGTCCCCCCTTTGCCATTTTTCAAAAAAGCGCGGTTTTCGACACTTTTGCAAAAGTTGTCATTTCTCGTCTAATAAGTGTTTTTTCATCCGGTTTTTTGCATAATCGAAATCTACGATAGTTTAGCTTTCCATCCATACTAATTAGGCTATGATACGACTTGTATTTCCTATTTTTTTAGCCTTCCGAAGTTTGCTCAAAAAATCGGTCATTTTTGAACATTTTCCCTTGGTCCCCCCTTTGCCATTTTTCAAAAAAGCGCGGTTTTCGACACTTTTGCAAAAGTTGTCATTTCTCGTCTAATAAGTGTTTTTTCATCCGGTTTTTTGCATAATCGAAATCTACGATAGTTTAGCTTTCCATCCATACTAATTAGGCTATGATACGACTTGTATTTCCTATTTTTTTAGCCTTCCGAAGTTTGCTCAAAAAATCGGTCATTTTTGAATATTTCGCCTTGGTCCCCCCTTTGCCATTTTTCAAAAAACCGCGGTTTTCGACACTTTTGCAAAAGTTGTCATTTCTCGTCTAATAAGTGTTTTTTCATCCGGTTTTTTGCATAATCGAAATCTACGATAGTTTAGCTTTCCATCCATACTAATTAGGCTATGATACGACTTGTATTTCCTATTTTTTTAGCCTTCCGAAGTTTGCTCAAAAAATCGGTCATTTTTGAACATTTCGCCTTGGTCCCCCCTTTGCCATTTTTCAAAAAACCGCGGTTTTCGACACTTTTGCAAAAGTTGTCATTTCTCGTCTAATAAGTGTTTTTTCATCCGGTTTTTTGCATAATCGAAATCTACGATAGTTTAGCTTTCCATCCATACTCATTAGGCTATGATACGACTTGTATTTCCTATTTTTTTAGCCTTCCGAAGTTTGCTCAAAAAATCGGTCATTTTTGAACATTTTCCCTTGGTCCCCCCTTTGCCATTTTTCAAAAAACCGCGGTTTTCGACACTTTTGCAAAAGTTGTCATTTCTCGTCTAATAGGTGTTTTTTCATCCGGTTTTTTGCATAATCGAAATCTACGATAGTTTAGCTTTCCATCCATACTAATTAGGCTATGATACGACTTGTATTTCCTATTTTTTTAGCCTTCCGAAGTTTGCTCAAA
>NW_027180080.1:0-17359 GCF_036669925.1 Montipora capricornis | reverse complement strand
CAATGGCTTGAAAGCTAGCCAAATGAGCAAAGTTCGTGCTAGTTCTCACAAATACCCATGTTGGAAAAATCAAGATTATTCGTAAACAGAATTTTAAAGGTGAGGCGAACAACACGCATTGGTAATGAGGATACTCGACGGAGCGACTTAGTAGTTAATATCTAAGCCAACTCTTGTGTTAGATATCCTGATTCATTATTTTTTTCGTTGTGTTCAGTACTGCTAGAATAGGCTCATATTGCACACACGAAGCTGAGTCGCTTTTTTGGAGCATTACGTTTTTGCTTTGGAGTAGGTGCTCCAAGTATTTGAAGCTGTGCGCCTAAAATTTTTAACTCTGCGACTAAATTCGGCAGTGCGCCTAAAAATTTACCCTGGTCGCACAAGTGCTCCCAAAGCCAAAAATAAACTTTGAGCCTGGAAAGTGCAGCACAATCACACAGACATACGCTCAAGCCGCGATATTTTTTCAGTCTTTCTTTACGACCGCTTTTGCTTGCTGCGTTAATCTTATGGAGGTACAGGGAAGGCATTAGTGGGAGAGCCTCGCCTCCCACCAACGCAGCCTGGGTTCAATTCCAGATCGGTGTCATCGTGGGTTGAGTTGCTGTTGGTTTGCTACATATGCACCAACAGTTTTCCTCCGGGTACTCTAGTTTCCCTGTCCTCAAAAACCAACGTTTGACTTAATTGCATTAATTTGTAATGGTTTACAGTGTCCCCAATTAGTGCTCCAGCACTAGAACGACTAAACACTGAAAAAAATTCCTAAGTTCCTTTCCTTTGATAATCCACAAGCAGCTCTCATGTACTGTAATGATTATATAAAACATATACATGTACATACACACTTTACAAGTTTTCTGAGTATAAAAGCACAAGCATCAGTATGCCAATCTTACATGTATTTGTTATCACAGTATAATTATAAAGTGATTTGTTATTAATTAACAATTATGATAAATAATTATTATTCTATCTTTTAAGTGTAAACTATACACAGAGGTAAAATGAAACCAACAGAAACTAACTGTTGGATGTCTTAATGAGAGTGCAATTATGCCAATGGACAGGAGATATAAAGATCCTTGCAATATGATTGGCTCTCAGCAGTGCAAATTATTCAAACTTGCACTATTTTTTTTCCTAACTGGATCATAAAATATTGGTACTGACTAAAATCCTGTAATTTAGCGATACCGGTAATGATATTGTGTGACTTCTAAATGGATGTAATAAAGTGGTAATTGAATTCATGTTGTGCAATTTGGTGTGAAATCATACTTGTGATTTTAAATAGAACTTGCGCACGTATGATTGCAGACACACTTCACTCCACTCAGTTGAATACATGCATTATTTAATGTTAGCATTCAAGTCGGTAAATGGTATATATACGGTTGTCTCTGTATTGGTAAGACAACGACCTGTAATACCTGTGTTTTGTTTCAGGCTGCTGGATTAATAAACTAACGAGTCTACTAAGATCACACCCAGGCTGAGAGTCACTTAAGAATCTCTTTAGAACTTTAATGTTTTGCGACATTATGAATAATGATAAAGAATGATAAAACTGTAGTCTAACAGGTCATTATTAGAAGTCGAAAAACTTTTGAAGGTAACCGCCACCCAACTTTAAGAACAGCATGTTAAGAACGCTCTCACGCTGAAATCGCAAAAACATAAGAACCTTCAGTTAACCACGAAAAAAGATTGTTAATCTTAACGTGCAGATAAAGAAGGTACTATATGCTGTATGATGTCTCCCTGGGCTAGAACTTCAGCTTTACTCTCAACTGGCGGGCATTCACTGCGGGCTTTCCACTGGACTCCACTGGTAGAAAGATTCTTTTGAGAAGAAAAAGAGTGGCTTATGTTATTTGGCTTTTATTCGTGTAGAGCCACACATGATGTAAAACAACACAACAAAAATCGTGAAACAATACCTAATCAGAATTCTAATGCCTAAAACCCCTAAAGCTTTTGATAGGTCATGTGAGTCTTCTACCGAAGTAAAGCCGTTATTTACGGACACTTCTCTTGTAAGAACCCTAACAGAATGACTCGAGGTACTGTATATACTGCGATACTGATTTCTACCCGTAAAAACCTTACTTGGCAGTCCCTTGCTCACCTCCGTAGAAACCCGAGTCCCAACTTCGCCAAAGCGTCTCAATCGAACAAAACACGTTCTTTGCACGAATTTGCCTGTTTTGCACGATACTATAAAAGTATGATAGTAAGATGATGGACAGAGTTGCGTGACTTTGCCCGAAAGATCGCAAACGGTTTGGACTAAAATATGATCGAAAAAAAAAAATTAGGTGAGACGTCAGTGAAAACTAAAAGGATACGTTTGACAAATACAAAGAGCGAAATAAAGACAAAACAAAAAGTTGCTGTAATAAATTAAACAAACTCCTCACCCCAAGGCAGTTTGGGAAGGAAAAGTATTGTTCTTCGTGACGTGCCATCTGAAACGCCAAGGTAGGTACACCTTACGAACTCCAAATGTAAGTGCGGGTTGTCTCTTCAGAAGCCCCCCAGTTGGCATCATCAAGCTGGAATGGTGGGTAGAGAAAGCCTTTGAAAGAAAACCAAGGGCGAGAGATGATCTTACTGTAACAGGTACGCCAACGTGGTTCGTAAAAAAACTCGGAGCCTTCACAAGTGAGGTTATCTCTCTTTTCCGTTCTGAAGGTATTCCAAGTCCTATAAGTGACATTTCACTAAGTTTGCTTCAAAACAAATACACCAGCTACGTTTTTCATCGATAGGACTGGACAGCCCAAAACTTCTAAAAAAACAGCCAAACTTCCGTGTCCCAACTGAAACTAATTACCCACAATGCCTTTCAAAATTTCAGCCGTACTGGGCCCATTTCTCCTTTGATAGGTCTTTTTTCATGCGGTTTTTTTGGCATAGCACAAAATCTCAGGCCCTAGTTACCCGCGCCTTGTCCATCCTGACATACGCAATTACGCGGCCATCCGGCAAGCTTGTATTTCCTCTTGATTTTTGTTTTAGCGTCTCCTCTTATCACGACAGTTCGATCTAATAAAAATCGTCCATCTTTTGAATAAATTTCCCTTGGTCCCTCCATATTGGCCGTTTTGCCCCACAAAACATTGCCATTTTCGGTACTTTTTGCGAAAAAAACGTCATTTCTCCGTTTTGATACGTCTTTTTATACATCGCGCTGTTTTTTGCATGAGCACAAATCTAGGATAGTTTAAGCTTATCAATCCATTTACTAAGTAGGCCATCAGGCGAATCTTGTATTTCCGATTTTTTTAGCCTTACGAAGTTCGACTACAAAAATCGGCCATTTTCTGAAATATTTCCCTGGCGTGGCCCCCCTTTGCCGTATACTACTTGCCAAAAATTGACCCATTTTTCGGTACTTTTTGAGAAAAATGTCATTTCTCCTTTGATAGGTCTTTTTTCATTGCGGTTTTTTGCATTAGCACAAATCTAGGATAGTTAGCTTTCAATCCATACTTAATTAGGCCATCAGGCGACTTGGTATTTCTATAATAATTTTTTTAGCCTTACGAGAGTTCGAGACTAAAAAATTCGAGACCATTTGGTTGAAAAATTTTTCCCTTGGGTCCCCCCTTTGCCGTTTTGCCAAAAATTGCCATTTTCGGTACTTCTTGCGAAATAATGTCAATTTCTCCTTTGAATAGGTCTTTTTTCATGCGGTTTTTTGCATAGCACAAATCTAGGATAGTTTAGCTTCCCGAATCCATACTAATTAGGCCATAAGAGCGAACTTGTAATTTCCTATTTTTTTAGCCGTACTAAGATCGACTAAAAAATTCGGCCCTGTTTTGAGAAATTTCCCTTGGTCCCCCCCCTTTGCCGTTTTGCCAAAAATTGCCATTTTCGGTACTTTGGGCGAGAAAATGTGTCATGCTTTCTCCTTTGATAGGTCTTTTTTCATGCTGGTTTTTTTGCATAGCACAAATCTAGGATAGTTTAGCTTGTCAATCCATACTAATTACGGCCATTCAGGCGACTTGTATTTCCTAGTTTTTTAGGCTTACGAAGTATCGACTAGCTAAAAATCGGGCCCATTTTTGAAAAATTTCCTTGGTCCCCCCTTTGCCGTTTTGCCAAAACTTGCCATTTTCGGGTTACTTGTTTGCGAAAAAAAATGTCATTTCCTCCTTTGATAGGTCTTTTTTCATGCGGTTTTTGTGCATAGCCACAAATCTAGGATAGTTTAGCTTTTGCAATCCATACTAATTAGTACCACTCAGGCGGACTTGTATTTACCTATTTTTTTAGCCTTACGAAGTTCGACTAAAAAATCGGCCACATTTTTGAGAAATTTCCCTGGTCCCCCCCCTTTGCCGTTTTTGCCCAAAAAATTGCCATTTCGGTACTATTGTGCGAAAAATGTCATTTCTCCGTTGGGACACATAGGTCTTTTTTCATGCGGTTTTTTGCATAGCACAATTCAGGATAGTTTAGCTTTCAATCAATACTAATTAGGCCATCAGGCGGACATTGTATTTCCTATTTTTTTAGCCTTACGAAGTCGACTTAAAAAATCGGCCATTTTGTGAAAATTTTCCCTTGGTCCCCCCTTTGCCGTTTTGGCCAAAAATTTCCATTTTCGGTACTTTTGCGAAAAATGTCAATTTCTCCTTTGATAGGTCGTTTTTGTCATAGCGGTTTTTTGCATAGCCAAATCTTAGGATAGTTTAGCTTTCCAATCCATAATAATTAGCCCATCAGGCGACTTTTGTATTTCCTATTTTTTTAGCCTTAAGAAGTGCGACTAAAAAAATCTGGGGCATTTTTGAAAAATTTCCCTTGGTCGACCCTCCCCCCCTTTTGACGTTTTTGGCCCAAAAATTGCCATTTTTCCGGGTACTGTTTGCGAAAACCATGCTCATTTTCTCCTTTGATTAGGTCTTTTTTTTATGCGGTTTTTTGCATAGCACAAATCTAGGATAGTTTAGCTTTCAATCCATACTAATTAGGCCATCAGGCGACTTGTAGTTCCTATTTTTTTAGCCTTCCGAAGTTCGACCAAAAAATCGGCCATTTTTGAAAATTTTCCCTTGGTCCCCCCTTTGCCGTTTTGCCAAAATTTGCCATTTCGGTACATTTGCGAAAAATGTCATTTCTCCTTTGAAAGGTCTTTTTTCATGCGGTTGTTTGCATAGCACAATTCTGGATAGTTTAGCTTTCAATCCATACTAATTAGGCCATCAGGCGACTTGTATTTCCTATTTTTTTAGCCTAACGAAGTTCGACTAAAAAATCGGCCATTTTTGAAAAATTCCCTTGGTGACCCCTTTGCCGTTTTGCCAAAAATTGCCATTTTCGGTACTTTTGCGAAAAATGTCATTTCTCCTTTGATAGGTCTTTTTTCATGCGGTTTTTTGCATAGCACAAATCTAGGATAGTTTAGCTTTCAATCCATACTAATTAGGCCATCAGGCGACTTGTATTTTCTATTTTTTTAGCCTTACGAAGTTCGACTAAAAAATCGGCCATTTTTGAAAAATTTCCCTTGGTCCCCCCTTTGCCGTTTTGCCAAAAATTGCCATTTTCGGTACTTTTGCGAAAAATGTCATTTCTCCTTTGATAGGTCTTTTTTCATGCGGTTTTTTGCATAGCATAAATCTATGATAGTTTAGCTTTCAATCCATACTAATTAGGCCATCAGGCGACTTGTATTTCCTAATTTTTTAGCCTTACGAAGTTCGACTAAAAAATCGGCCATTTTTGAAAAATTTCCCTTGGTCCCCCCTTTGCCGTTTTGCCAAAAATTGCCATTTTCGGTACTTTTGCGAAAAATGTCATTTCTCCTTTGATAGGTTTTTTTTCATGCGGTTTTTTGCATAGCACAAATCTAGGATAGTTTAGCTTTCAATCCATACTAATTAGGCCATCAGGCGACTTGTATTTCCTATTTTTTTAGCCTTACGAAGTTCGACTTAATTTTCTTCCCTTTTTGTAAATTTTCCCTTGGTCCCCCCTTTGCCGTTTTGCCAAAAATTGCCATTTTCGGTACTTTTGCGAAAAATGTCATTTCTCCTTTGATAGGTCTTTTTTCATGCGGTTTTTTGCATAGCACAAATCTAGGATAGTTTAGCTTTCAATCCATACTAATTAGGCCCTCAGGCGACTTGTATTTCCTATTTTTTTAGCCTTACGAAGTTCGACTAAAAAATCGGCCATTTTTGAAAAAATTCCCTTGGTCCCCCCTTTGCCGTTTTGCAAAAAATTGCCATTTTCGGTACTTTTTCGAAATATGTCATTTCTCCATTGATAGTACTTTTTTCATGCTGTTTTTTGCATAGCACAAATCTAGGATAGTTTAGCTTTCAATCCATACTAATTAGGCCATCAGGCGACTTGTTTTTCCTATTTTTTTAGCCTTTCGTAATGCGACTAAAAAATCGGCCATTTTTGATAAATTTCCCCTGGTCCCCCTTCGCCGTTTTCCCATAAATTGCCTTCTTCTGTTCTTTTGCGAAAAATGTCCTTTCTCCTTTGATAGGGCTTTTTTCATGCGGTTTTTTTGCATAGCACAAATCTAGGATAGTTTAGCTTTCAATCCATACTAATTAGGCCATCAGGCGACTTGTATTTCCTATTTTTTTAGCCTTATGAAGTTCGACTAAAAAATCGGCCATTTTTCAAAAAATTTCCCTTGGTCCCCCTTTGCCGTTTTGCCAAAAATTGCCATTTTCGGTACTTTTGCGAAAAATGTCATTTCTCCTTTGATAGGTCTTTTTTCATGCGGTTTTTTGCATAGCACAAATCTAGGATAGTTTAGCTTTCAATCCATACTAATTAGGCCATCAGGCGACTTGTATTTCCTATTTTTTTAGCCTTACGAAGTTCGACTAAAAAATCGGCCATTTTTGAAAAATTTCCCTTGGTCCCCCCTTTGCCGTTTTGCCAAAAATTGCCATTTTCGGTACTTTTGCGAAAAATGTCATTTCTCCTTTGATAAGTCTTTTTCCAAGCGGTTTTTTGCATAGCACAAATCTAGAATAGTTTAGCTTTCAATCCATACTAATTAGGCCATCATGCGACTTGTATGTCCTATTTTTTTAGCCTTACGACGTTCGACTAAAAAATCGGCCATTTTTGAAAAATCTCCCTTGGTCCCCCCTTTGCCGTGTTGCCAAAAATTGCCCTTTTCGGTACTTTTGCGAAAAAGGTCATTTTTCCTTTGAGAGGTCTTTTTTTAGGCGGTTTTTTGCATAGCACAAATCTAGGATAGTTTAGCTTTCAATCCATACTAATTAGGCCATCAGGCGACTTGGATTTCCTATTTTTTAGCCTTACGAAGTTCGACTAAAAAATCGGCCATTTTGAAAAATTTCCCTTGGTCCCCCCTTTGCCGGTTTGCCAAAAATTGCCCTTTTGGGTACGTTTGCGAAACAAGTCATTTCTCCTTTGATAGGTCTTTTGTCATGCGGTTTTTTGCATAGCACAAATCTAGGATAGTTTAGCTTTCAATCCATACTCATTAGGCCATCAGGCGACTTGTATTTCCTATTTTTTTAGCCTTCCGAAGTTCGACTAAAAAATCGGCCATTTTTGAAAAATTTCCCTTGGTCCCCCCTTTGCCGTTTTGCCAAAAATTGCCATTTTCGGTACTTTTGCGAAAAATGTCATTTCTCCTTTAATTGGTCGTTTTTCATGCGGTTTTTTGCATAGCACAAATCTAGGATAGTTTAGCTTTCAATCCATACTAATTAGGCTATCAGGCGACTTGTATTTCCTATTTTTTTAGCCTTCCGAAGTTCGACTAAAAAGTCGGCCATTTTTGAAAAATTTCCCTAGGTCCCCCCTTTGCCGTTTTGCCAAAAATTGCCATTTTCGGTACTTTTGCGAAAAATGTCATTTCTCCTTTGATAGTTTTTTTTTCATGCGGTTTTTTTGCATAGCACAAATCTAGGATAGTTTAGCTTTCAATCCATACTAATTAGGCCACTCAGGCGACTTGTATTTCCTATTTTTTTAGCCTTCCGAAGTTCGACTAAAAAATCGGCCATTTTTGAAAAATTTCCCTTGGTCCCCCCTTTGCCGTTGTGCCAAAATTGCCATCTTCGGTACTTTTGCAAAAAATGTCATTTCCCATTTAATATGTCTTTTTTCATGCGATTTTTTGCATAGCACAAATCTAGGATAGTATAGCTTTCAACCCATACTAATTAGGCCATCAGGCGACTTGTTTTTCCTATTTTTTTAGCCTTGGGAAGTTGGACTAAAAAATCGGCCATTTTTGATAAATTTCCCCTGGTCCCCCCTTTGCCGTTCTGCCAAAATTTGCCATTTTCGGTACTTTTGCGAAAAATGTCATTTCTCCTTTAATAGGTCTTTTCTCATGCGGTTTTTTGCATAGCACATATCTAGATAGTTTAGCTTTATATCCATACTAATTAGGCCATCAGGCGACTTGTATTTCCTATTTTTTTAGCCTTACGAAGTTCGACTAAAAATTCGGCCATTTTTGAAAAATTTCCCTTGGTCCCCCCTTTGCCGTTTTGCCAAAAATTGCCATTTTCGGTACTTTTGCGAAAAATGTCATTTTTCCTTTGATAGGTCTTTTTTCATGCGGTTTTTTGCATAGCACAAATCTTGGATAGTTTAGCTTTCAATCCATACTAATTAGGCCATCAGGCGACTTGTATTTCCTTTCTTTTTTAGCCTTTTGAAGTTCGACTAAAAAATCGGCCAGTTTTGAAAAATTTCCCTTGGTCTCCCCTTAGCCGTTTTGCCAAAAATTGCCATTTTCGGTAGCTTTGCGAAAAATGTCATTTCCCCTTTAATAGGTCTTTTTTCATGCGCTTTTTGCATAGCACAAATCTAGGATAGTTTAGCTTTCCATCCATACTAATTAGGCCATCAGGCGACTTGTATTTCCTATTTTTTTAGCCCTCCGAATTTCGACTAAAATCGGCCATTTTTGAAAAATTTCCCTTGGTCCCCCCTTTGCCGTTTTGCCAAAAATTGCCATTTTCGGTACTTTTGCGAAAAATGTCATTTCTCCTTTGATAGGTCTTTTTTCATGCGGTTTTTTGCATAGCACAAATCTAGGATAGTTTAGCTTTCAATCCATACTAATTAGGCCATCAGGCGACTTGTATTTCCTATTTTTTTAGCCTTACGAAGTTCGACTAAAAAATCGGCCATTTTTGAAAAATTTCCCTTGGTCCCCCCTTTGCCGTTTTGCCAAAAATTGCCATTTTCGGTACTTTTGCGAAAAATGTCATTTCTCCTTTGATAGGTCTTTTTTTCATGCGGTTTTTTGCATAGCACAAATCTAGGATAGTTTAGCTTTCAATCCATACTAATTAGGCCATCAGGCGACTTGTATTTCCTATTTTTTTAGCCTTACGAAGTTCGACTAAAAAATCGGCCATTTTTGAAAAATTTCCCTTGGTCTCCCCTTTGCCGTTTTGCCAAAAATTGCCATTTTCGGTACTTTTGCAAAAAAATGTCATTTCTCCTTTGATAGGTCTTTTTTCATGCGGTTTTTTGCATAGCACAAATCTAGGATAGTTTAGCTTTCAATCCATACTAATTAGGCCATCAGGCGACTTGTATTTCCTATTTTTTTAGCCTTACGAAGTTCGACTAAAAAATCGGCCATTTTTGAAAAATTTCCCTTGGTCCCCCCTTTGCCGTTTTGCCAAAAATTGCCATTTTCGGTACTTTGGCGAAAAATGTCATTTCTCGGGTGATAGGTCTTTTTTCAGGCGGTTTTTTGCATAGCACAAATCTCGGATAGTTTTAGCTTTCAATCCATACTACTTAGGACATCAGGCGACTTGTATTTACTCTTTTTTTAGCCTTACGAAGTTCGACTAAAAAATCGGCCATTTTTGAAAAATTTCCCTTGGTCCCCCCTTTGCCGTTTTGCCAAAAATTGCCATTTTCGGTACTTTTGCGAAAAATGTCATTTCTCCTTTGATAGGTGTTTTTTCATGCGGTTTTTTGCATAGCACAAATCTAGGATAGTTTAGCTTTCAATCCATACTAATTAGGCCATCAGGCGACTTGTATTTCCTATTTTTTTAGCCTTACGAAGTTCGACTAAAAAATCGGCCATTTTTGAAAAATTTCCCTTGGTCCCCCCTTTGCCGTTTTGCCAAAAATTGCCATTTTCGGTACTTTTTCAAAAAAATGTCATTTCTCCTTTGATAGGTCTTTTTTCATGCGGTTTTTTGCATAGCACAAATCTAGGATAGTTTAGCTTTCAATCCATACTAATTAGGCCATCAGGCGACTTGTATTTCCTATTTTTTTAGCCTTACGAAGTTCGACTAAAAAATCGGCCATTTTTGAAAAATTTCCCTTGGTCCCCCCTTTGCCGTTTTGCCAAAGTTGCCATTTTCGGTACTTTTGCGAAAAATGTCATTTCTCCTTTGATAGGTCTTTTTTCATGCGGTTTTTTGCATAGCACAAATCTAGGATAGTTTAGCTTTCAATCCATACTAATTAGGCCATCAGGCGACTTGTATTTCCTATTTTTTTAGCCTTACGAAGTTCGACTAAAAAATCGGCCATTTTTGAAAAATTTCCCTTGGTCCCCCCTTTGCCGTTTTGCCAAAAATTGCCATTTTCGGTACTTTTGCGAAAATCGTCATTTCTCCTTTGATAGGTCTTTTTTCATGCGGTTTTTTGCATAGCACAAATCTAGGATAGTTTAGCTTTCAATCCATACTAATTAGGCCATCAGGCGACTTGTATTTCCTATTTTTTTAGCCTTACGAAGTTCGACTAAAAAATCGGCCATTTTTGAAAAATTTCCCTTGGTCCCCCCTTTGCCGTTTTGCCAAAAATTGCCATTTTCGGTACTTTTGCGAAAAATGTCATTTCTCCTTTGATAGGTCTTTTTTCATGCGGTTTTTTGCATAGCACAAATCTAGGATAGTTTAGCTTTCAATCCATACTAATTAGGCCATCAGGCGACTTGTATTTCCTATTTTTTTAGCCTTACGAAGTTCGACTAAAAAATCGGCCATTTTTGAAAAATTTCCCTTGGTCCCCCCTTTGCCGTTTTGCCAAAAATTGCCATTTTCGGTACTTTTGCGAAAAATGTCATTTCTCCTTTGATAGGTCTTTTTTCATGCGGTTTTTTGCATAGCACAAATCTAGGATAGTTTAGCTTTCAATCCATACTAATTAGGCCATCAGGCGACTTGTATTTCCTATTTTTTTAGCCTTACGAAGTTCGACTAAAAAATCGGCCATTTTTGAAAAATTTCCCTTGGTCCCCCCTTTGCCGTTTTGCCAAAAATTGCCATTTTCGGTACTTTTGCGAAAAATGTCATTTCTCCTTTGATAGGTCTTTTTTCATGCGGTTTTTTTGCATAGCACAAATCTAGGATAGTTTAGCTTTCAATCCATACTAATTAGGCCATCAGGCGACTTGTATTTCCTATTTTTTTAGCCTTACGAAGTTCGACTAAAAAATCGGCCATTTTTGAAAAATTTCCCTTGGTCCCCCCTTTGCCGTTTTGCCAAAAATTGCCATTTTCGGTACTTTTGCGAAAAATGTCATTTCTCCTTTGATAGGTCTTTTTTCATGCGGTTTTTTGCATAGCACAAATCTAGGATAGTTTAGCTTTCAATCCATACTAATTAGGCCATCAGGCGACTTGTATTGCCTATTTTTTTAGCCTTTCGAAGTTCGACTAAAAAATCGGCCATTTTTGAACAATTTCCCTTGGTCCCCCCTTTGCCGTTTTGCCAAAAATTGCCATTTTCGGTACTTTTGCGAAAATTGTCATTTCTCCGTTAATATGTCTTTTTCATGCGGTTTTTTGCATAGCACAAATCTAGGATAGTTTAGCTTTCAATCCATACTAATTAGGCCATCAGGCGACTTGTATTTCCTATTTTTTTAGCCTTACGAAGTTCGACTAAAAAATCGGCCATTTTTGAAAAATTTCCCTTGGTCCCCCCTTTGCCGTTTTGCCAAAAATTGCCATTTTCGGTACTTTTGCGAAAAATGTCATTTCTCCTTTGATAGGTCTTTTTTCATGCGGTTTTTTGCATAGCACAAATTTAGGATAGTTTTAGCTTTCAATCCATACTAATTAGGCCATCAGGCGAATTGTATTTCCTATTTTTTTAGCCTTACGAAGTTCGACTAAAAAATCGGCCATTTTTGAAAAATTTCCCTTGGTCCCCCCTTTGCCGTTTTGCCAAAAATTGCCATTTTCGGTACTTTTGCGAAAAATGTCATTTCTCCTTTGATAGGTCTTTTTTCATGCGGTTTTTTGCATAGCACAAATCTAGGATAGTTTAGCTTTCAATCCATACTAATTAGGCCATCAGGCGACTTGTATTTCCTATTTTTTAAGCCTTACGAAGTTCGACTAAAAAATCGGCCATTTTTGAAAAATTTCCCTTGGTCCCCCCTTTGCCGTTTTGCCAAAAATTGCCATTTTCGGTACTTTTGCGAAAAATGTCATTTCTCCTTTGATAGGTCTTTTTTCATGCGGTTTTTTGCATAGCACAAATCTAGGATAGTTTTAGCTTTCAATCCATACTAATTAGGCCATCAGGCGACTTGTATTTCCTATTTTTTTAGCCTTACGAAGTTCGACTAAAAAATCGGCCATTTTTGAAAAATTTCCCTTGGTCCCCCCTTTGCCGTTTTGCCAAAAATTGCCATTTTCGGTACTTTTGCGAAAAATGTCATTTCTCCTTTGATAGGTCTTTTTTCATGCGGTTTTTTGCATAGCACAAATCTAGGATAGTTTAGCTTTCAATCCATACTAATTAGGCCATCAGGCGACTTGTATTTCCTTTTTCTTATCCTTACGAAGTTCGACTAAAAAATCGGCCATTTTTGAAAAATTTCCCTTGGTCCCCCTTTGCCGTTTTGACATAAATTGCCATTTTCGGTAGCTTTGAGAAAAATGTCATTTCCCCTTTAATAGGTCTTTTTTCATGCGCTTTTTGCATAGCACAAATCTAGGATAGTTTAGCTTTCAATCCATACTAATTAGGCCATCAGGCGACTTGTATTTCCTATTTTTTAGCCTTACGAAGTTCGACTAAAAAATCGGCCATTTTTGAAAAATTTCCCTTGGTCCCCCCTTTGCCGTTTTGCCAAAAATTGCCATTTTCGGTACTTTTGCGAAAAATGTCATTTCTCCTTTGATAGGTCTTTTTTCATGCGGTTTTTTGCATAGCACAAATCTAGGATAGTTTAGCTTTCAATCCATACTAATTAGGCCATCAGGCGACTTGTATTTCCTATTTTTTAGCCTTACGAAGTTCGACTAAAAAATCGCCATTTTTGAAAAATTTCCCTTGGTCCCCCCTTTGCCGTTTTGCCAAAAATTGCCATTTTCGGTACTTTTGCGAAAAATGTCATTTCTCCTTTGATAGGTCTTTTTTCATGCGGTTTTTTGCATAGCACAAATCTAGGATAGTTTAGCTTTCAATCCATACTAATTAGGCCATCAGGCGACTTGTATTTCCTATTTTTTAGCCTTACGAAGTTCGACTAAAAAATCGGCCATTTTTGAAAAATTTCCCTTGGTCCCCCCTTTGCCGTTTTGCCAAAAATTGCCATTTTCGGTACTTTTGCGAAAATGTCATTTCTCCTTTGATAGGTCTTTTTTCATGCGGTTTTTTGCATAGCACAAATCTAGGATAGTTTAGCTTTCAATCCATACTAATTAGGCCATCAGGCGACTTGTATTTCCTATTTTTTTAGCCTTACGAAGTTCGACTAAAAAATCGGCCATTTTTGAAAAATTTCCCTTGGTCCCCCCTTTGCCGTTTTGCCAAAAATTGCCATTTTCGGTACTTTTGCGAAAAATGTCATTTCTCCTTTGATAGGTCTTTTTTCATGCGGTTTTTTGCATAGCACAAATCTAGGATAGTTTAGCTTTCAATCCATACTAATTAGGCCATCAGGCGACTTGTATTTCCTATTTTTTAGCCTTACGAAGTTCGACTAAAAAAATCGGCCATTTTTGAAAAATTTCCCTTGGTCCCCCCTTTGCCGTTTTGCCAAAAATTGCCATTTTCGGTACTTTTGCGAAAAATGTCATTTCTCCTTTGATAGGTCTTTTTTCATGCGGTTTTTTGCATAGCACAAATCTAGGATAGTTTAGCTTTCAATCCATACTAATTAGGCCATCAGGCGACTTGTATTTCCTATTTTTTTAGCCTTACGAAGTTCGACTAAAAAATCGGCCATTTTTGAAAAATTTCCCTTGGTCCCCCCTTTGCCGTTTTGCCAAAATTGCCATTTTCGGTACTTTTGCGAAAAATGTCATTTCTCCTTTGATAGGTCTTTTTTCATGCGGTTTTTTGCATAGCACAAATCTAGGATAGTTTAGCTTTCAATCCATACTAATTAGGCCATCAGGCGACTTGTATTTCCTATTTTTTTAGCCTTACGAAGTTCGACTAAAAAATCGGCCATTTTTGAAAAATTTCCCTTGGTCCACCCTTTGCCGTTTTGCCAAAAATTGCCATTTTCGGTACTTTTGCGAAAAATGTCATTTCTCCTTTGATAGGTCTTTTTTCATGCGTTTTTTTGCATAGCACAAATCTAGGATAGTTTAGCTTTCAATCCATACTAATTAGGCCATCAGGCGACTTGTATTTCCTATTTTTTAGCCTTACGAAGTTCGACTAAAAAATCGTCCATTTTTGAAAAATTTTCCTTGGCCCCCTTTGCCGTTTTGCCAAAAATTGCCATTTTCGGTACTTTTGCGAAAAATGTCATTTCTCCTTTGATAGGTCTTTTTTCATGCGGTTTTTTGCATAGCACAAATCTAGGATAGTTTAGCTTTCAATCCATACTAATTAGGCCATCAGGCGACTTGTATTTCCTATTTTTTTAGCCTTACGAAGTTCGACTAAAAAATCGGCCATTTTTGAAAAATTTCCCTTGGTCCCCCCTTTGCCGTTTTGCCAAAAATTGCCATTTTCGGTACTTTTGCGAAAAATGTCATTTCTCCTTTGATAGGTCTTTTTCATGCGGTTTTTTTGCATAGCACAAATCTAGGATAGTTTAGCTTTCAATCCATACTAATTAGGCCATCAGGCGACTTGTATTTCCTATTTTTTTAGCCTTACGAAGTTCGACTAAAAAATCGGCCATTTTTGAAAAATTTCCCTTGGTCCCCCCTTTGCCTTTTTGCCAAAAATTGCCATTTTCGGTACTTTTGCGAAAAATGTCATTTCTCCTTTGATAGGTCTTTTTTCATGCGGTTTTTTGCATAGCACAAATCTAGGATAGTTTAGCTTTCAATCCATACTAATTAGGCCATCAGGCGACTTGTATTTCCTATTTTTTAGCCTTACGAAGTTCGACTAAAAAATCGGCCATTTTTGAAAAATTTCCCTTGGTCCCCCCTTTGCCGTTTTGCCAAAAATTGCCATTTTCGGTACTTTTGCGAAAAATGTCATTTCTCCTTTGATAGGTCTTTTTTCATGCGGTTTTTTGCATAGCACAAATCTAGGATAGTTTAGCTTTCAATCCATACTAATTAGGCCATCAGGCGACTTGTATTTCCTATTTTTTTAGCCTTACGAAGTTCGACTAAAAAATCGGCCATTTTTGAAAAATTTCCTTGGTCCCCCCTTTGCCGTTTTGCCAAAAATTGCCATTTTCGGTACTTTTGCGAAAAATGTCATTTCTCCTTTGATAGGTCTTTTTTCATGCGGTTTTTTGCATAGCACAAATCTAGGATAGTTTAGCTTTCAATCCATACTAATTAGGCCATCAGGCGACTTGTATTTCCTATTTTTTAGCCTTACGAAGTTCGACTAAAAAAACGGCCATTTTGAAAAATTTCCTTGGTCCCCCCTTTGCCGTTTTGCCAAAATTGCCATTTTCGGTACTTTTGCGAAAGTGTCATTTCTCCTTTGATAGGTCTTTTTTCATGCGGTTTTTTGCATAGCACAAATCTAGGATAGTTTAGCTTTCAATCCATACTAATTAGGCCATCAGGCGACTTGTATTTCCTATTTTTTTAGCCTTACGAAGTTCGACTAAAAAATCGGCCATTTTTGAAGCATCTCCCTTGGTCCGCCCTTTGCCGTTTTGCCAGAAATTGCCATTTTCGGTACTTTTGCGAAAAATGTCATTTCTCCTTTGATCGGTCTTTTTTCATGCGGTTTTTTGCATAGCACAAATCTAGGATAGTTTAGCTTTCAATCCATACTAATTAGGCCATCAGGCGACTTGTATTTCCTATTTTTTTAGCCTTCCGAAGTTCGACTAAAAAATCGGCCATTTTTGACAATTTTCCCTTGGTCCCCTCTTTTGCCGTTTTGCCAAAATGTGCCATTTTCGGTACTTTTCCGAAAAATATCATTTCCCCTCTAATAGGTCTTTTTTCATGCAATTTTTTGCATAGCACAAATCTAGGATAGTTTAGCTTTCAATCCATACTAATTAGGCCATCAGGCGACTTGTATTTCCTATTTTTTTAGCCTTACGAAGTTCGACTAAAAAATCGGCCATTTTTGAAAAATTTCCCTTGGTCCCCCCTTTGCCGTTTTGCCAAAAATTGCCATTTTCGGTACTTTTGCGAAAAATGTCATTTCTCCTTTGATAGGTCTTTTTTCATGCGGTTTTTTGCATAGCACAAATCTAGGATAGTTTAGCTTTAAATCCATACTAATTAGGCCATCAGGCGACTTGTATTTCCTATTTTTTTAGCCATGCGAAGTTCGACTTAAAAATCGGCCATCTTTGAAGATTTTGCCTTGGTCCACCCTTTGCCGTTTTGCCAAAAATTGCCATTTTCGGTACTTTTGCGAAAAATGTCATTTCTCCTTTGATAGGTCTTTTTTCATGCGGTTTTTTGCATAGCACAAATCTAGGATAGTTTAGCTTTCAATCCATCCTAATTAGGCCATCAGGCGACTTGTATTTCCTACTTTTTTTTAGCCTTACGAAGTTCGACTAAAACAAATCGGCCACTTTTTGAAAAAATTTTCCCTTGGTCCCCCTTTGCCGTTTTGCCAAAAATTGCCATTTTTCGGTACTTTTGCGAAAAATGTCTTTCTCCTTTGATAGGTCTTTTTTTATGCGGATTTTTGCATAGCACACATCTAGGATATTTTAGCTTTCAATCCATACTAATTAGTCCATCAGGCGACTTGTATTTACTATTTTTTTAAGACCTTAACGAAGTTCGAACTAAAAAATCGGCCATTTTTTGAAAAATTTTTCCCTTGGTCCCCCTTTGCCGTTTTGCCAAAAATTGCCATTTTCGGTACTTTTGCGAAAAATGTCATTTCTCTTTGATAGGTCTTTTTCATGCGGTTTTTTGCATAGCACAAATCTAGGATAGTTTAGCTTTCAATCCATACTAATTAGGCCATCAGG
>NW_027180079.1:12500-25290 GCF_036669925.1 Montipora capricornis | reverse complement strand
GTAGCAAAGGGGGGACTAAAGGAAATTTTCAAAAATGGCCGATTTTTTGGTCGAACTTCGGAAGGCTAAAAAAATAGGAAATACAAGTCGCCTGATGGCCTAATTAGTATGGATTGAAAGCTAAACTATCCTAGATTTGTGCTATGCAAAAAACCGCATGAAAAAAGACCTATTAGAGGAGAAATAACATTTTTCGCAAAAGTATCAAAATCGGCCATTTTTGGCAAAGTAGCAAAGGGGGGACCAAAGGAAAATTTTCAAAAATGGCCGATTTTTGGTCGAACTTCGGAAGGCTAAAAAAATAGGAAATACAAGTCGCCTGATGGCCTAATTAGTATGGATTGAAAGCTAAACTATCCTAGATTTGTGCTATGCAAAAAACCGCATGAAAAAAGACCTATTAGAGGAGAAATAACATTTTTCGCAAAAGTATCAAAATCGGCCATTTTTGGCAAAGTAGCAAAGGGGGGACCAAAGGAAAATTTTCAAAAATGGCCGATTTTTTGGTCGAACTTCGGAAGGCTAAAAAAATAGGAAATACAAGTCGCCTGATGGCCTAATTAGTATGGATTGAAAGCTAAACTATCCTAGATTTGTGCTATGCAAAAAACCGCATGAAAAAAGACCGATTAGAGGAGAAATAACGTTTTTCGCAAAAGTATCAAAATCGGCCATTTTTGGCAAAGTAGCAAAGGGGGGACCAAAGGAAAATTTTCAAAAATGGCCGATTTTTTGGTCGAACTTCGGAAGGCTAAAAAAATAGGAAATACAAGTCGCCTGATGGCCTAATTAGTATGGATTGAAAGCTAAACTATCCTAGATTTGTGCTATGCAAAAAACCGCATGAAAAAAGACCTATTAGAGGAGAAATAACATTTTTCGCAAAAGTATCAAAATCGGCCATTTTTGGCAAAGTAGCAAAGGGGGGACCAAAGGAAAATTTTCAAAAATGGCCGATTTTTTGGTCGAACTTCGGAAGGCTAAAAAAATAGGAAATACAAGTCGCCTGATGGCCTAATTAGTATGGATTGAAAGCTAAACTATCCTAGATTTGTGCTATGCAAAAAACCGCATGAAAAAAGACCTATTAGAGGAGAAATAACATTTTTCGCAAAAGTATCAAAATCGGCCATTTTTGGCAAAGTAGCAAAGGGGGGACCAAAGGAAAATTTTCAAAAATGGCCGATTTTTTGGTCGAACTTCGGAAGGCTAAAAAAATAGGAAATACAAGTCGCCTGATGGCCTAATTAGTATGGATTGAAAGCTAAACTATCCTAGATTTGTGCTATGCAAAAAACCGCATGAAAAAAGACCTATTAGAGGAGAAACAAAAGTATCAAAATCGGCCATTTTTGGCAAAGTAGCAAAGGGGGGACCAAAGGAAAATTTTCAAAAATGGCCGATTTTTTGGTCGAACTTCGGAAGGCTAAAAAAATAGGAAATACAAGTCGCCTGATGGCCTAATTAGTATGGATTGAAAGCTAAACTATCCTAGATTTGTGCTATGCAAAAAACCGCATGAAAAAAGACCTATTAGAGGAGAAATAACATTTTTCGCAAAAGTATCAAAATCGGCCATTTTTGGCAAAGTAGCAAAGGGGGACCAAAGGAAAATTTTCAAAAATGGCCGATTTTTTGGTCGAACTTCGGAAGGCTAAAAAAATAGGAAATACAAGTCGCCTGATGGCCTAATTAGTATGGATTGAAAGCTAAACTATCCTAGATTTGTGCTATGCAAAAAACCGCATGAAAAAAGACCTATTAGAGGAGAAATAACATTTTTCGCAAAAGTATCAAAATCGGCCATTTTTGGCAAAGTAGCAAAGGGGGACCAAAGGAAAATTTTCAAAAATGGCCGATTTTTTGGTCGAACTTCGGAAGGCTAAAAAAATAGGAAATACAAGTCGCCTGATGGCCTAATTAGTATGGATTGAAAGCTAAACTATCCTAGATTTGTGCTATGCAAAAAACCGCATGAAAAAAGACCTATTAGAGGAGAAATAACATTTTTCGCAAAAGTATCAAAATCGGCCATTTTTGGCAAAGTAGCAAAGGGGGGACCAAAGGAAAATTTTCAAAAATGGCCGATTTTTTGGTCGAACTTCGGAAGGCTAAAAAAATAGGAAATACAAGTCGCCTGATGGCCTAATTAGTATGGATTGAAAGCTAAACTATCCTAGATTTGTGCTATGCAAAAAACCGCATGAAAAAAGACCTATTAGAGGAGAAATAACATTTTTCGCAAAAGTATCAAAATCGGCCATTTTTGGCAAAGTAGCAAAGGGGGGACCAAAGGAAAATTTTCAAAAATGGCCGATTTTTGGTCGAACTTCGGAAGGCTAAAAAAATAGGAAATACAAGTCGCCTGATGGCCTAATTAGTATGGATTGAAAGCTAAACTATCCTAGATTTGTGCTATGCAAAAAACCGCATGAAAAATGACCTATTACGGGAGAAATAACATTTTTCGCAAAAGTATCAAAATCGGCCATTTTTGGCAAAGTAGCAAAGGGGGGACCAAAGGAAAATTTTCAAAAATGGCCGATTTTTTGGTCGAACTTCGGAAGGCTAAAAAAATAGGAAATACAAGTCGCCTGATGGCCTAATTAGTATGGATTGAAAGCTAAACTATCCTAGATTTGTGCTATGCAAAAAACCGCATGAAAAAAGACCTATTAGAGGAGAAATAACATTTTTCGCAAAAGTATCAAAATCGGCCATTTTTGGCAAAGTAGCAAAGGGGGACCAAAGGAAAATTTTCAAAAATGGCCGATTTTTTGGTCGAACTTCGGAAGGCTAAAAAAATAGGAAATACAAGTCGCCTGATGGCCTAATTAGTATGGATTGAAAGCTAAACTATCCTAGATTTGTGCTATGCAAAAAACCGCATGAAAAAAGACCTATTAGAGGAGAAATAACATTTTTCGCAAAAGTATCAAAATCGGCCATTTTTGGCAAAGTAGCAAAGGGGGGACCAAGAGAAAATTTTCAAAAATGGCCGATTTTTTGGTCGAACTTCGGAAGGCTAAAAAAATAGGAAATACAAGTCGCCTGATGGCCTAATTAGTATGGATTGAAAGCTAAACTATCCTAGATTTGTGCTATGCAAAAAACCGCATGAAAAAAGACCTATTAGAGGAGAAATAACATTTTTCGCAAAAGTATCAAAATCGGCCATTTTTGGCAAAGTAGCAAAGGGGGGACCAAAGGAAAATTTTCAAAAATGGCCGATTTTTTGGTCGAACTTCGGAAGGCTAAAAAAATAGGAAATACAAGTCGCCTGATGGCCTAATTAGTATGGATTGAAAGCTAAACTATCCTAGATTTGTGCTATGCAAAAAACCGCATGAAAAAAGACCTATTAGAGGAGAAATAACGTTTTTCGCAAAAGTATCAAAATCGGCCATTTTTGGCAAAGTAGCAAAGGGGGGACCAAAGGAAAATTTTCAAAAATGGCCGATTTTTTGGTCGAACTTCGGAAGGCTAAAAAAATAGGAAATACAAGTCGCCTGATGGCCTAATTAGTATGGATTGAAAGCTAAACTATCCTAGATTTGTGCTATGCAAAAAACCGCATGAAAAAAGACCGATTAGAGGAGAAATAACGTTTTTCGCAAAAGTATCAAAATCGGCCATTTTTGGCAAAGTAGCAAAGGGGGGACCAAAGGAAAATTTTCAAAAATGGCCGATTTTTTGGTCGAACTTCGGAAGGCTAAAAAAATAGGAAATACAAGTCGCCTGATGGCCTAATTAGTATGGATTGAAAGCTAAACTATCCTAGATTTGTGCTATGCAAAAAACCGCATGAAAAAAGACCTATTAGAGGAGAAATAACATTTTTCGCAAAAGTATCAAAATCGGCCATTTTTGGCAAAGTAGCAAAGAGGGGGACCAAAGGAAAATTTTCAAAAATGGCCATTTTTTGGTCGAACTTCGGAAAGCTAAAAAAATAGGAAATACAAGTCGCCTGATAGCCCAATTAGTATGGATTGAAAGCTAAACTATCCTAGATTTGTGCTCTGCAAAAAACCTTATGAAAAAAGACCTATTAGGGGAGAAATAACGTTTTTCGCAAAAGTATCAAAATCGGCCATTTTTGGCAAAGTAGCAAAGGGGGGACCAAAGGAAAATTTTCAAAAATGGCCGATTTTTTGGTCGAACTTCGGAAGGCTAAAAAAATAGGAAATACAAGTCGCCTGATGGCCTAATTAGTATGGATTGAAAGCTAAACTATCCTAGATTTGTGCTATGCAAAAAACCGCATGAAAAAAGACCTATTAGGGTAGAAATAACGTTTTTTGCAAAAGTATCAGAATCGGCCTTTTTTGGCAAAGTAGCAAAGGGGGGACCAAAGAAAATTTTTCAAAAATGGCCGATTTTTTGGTCGAACTTCGGAAGGCTAAAAAAATAGGAAATACAAGTCGCCTGATGGCCTAATTAGTATGGATTGAAAGCTAAACTATCCTAGATTTGTGCTATGCAAAAAACCGCATGAAAAAAGACCGATTAGAGGAGAAATAACGTTTTTCGCAAAAGTATCAAAATCGGCCATTTTTGGCAAAGTAGCAAAGGGGGGACCAAAGGAAAATTTTCAAAAATGGCCGATTTTTTGGTCGAACTTCGGAAGGCTAAAAAAATAGGAAATACAAGTCGCCTGATGGCCTAATTAGTATGGATTGAAAGCTAAACTATCCTAGATTTGTGCTATGCAAAAAACCGCATGAAAAAAGACCTATTAGAGGAGAAATAACATTTTTCGCAAAAGTATCAAAATCGGCCATTTTTGGCAAAGTAGCAAAGGGGGGACCAAAGGAAAATTTTCAAAAATGGCCGATTTTTTGGTCGAACTTCGGAAGGCTAAAAAAATAGGAAATACAAGTCGCCTGATGGCCTAATTAGTATGGATTGAAAGCTAAACTATCCTAGATTTGTGCTATGCAAAAAACCGCATGAAAAAAGACCTATTAGAGGAGAAATACCATTTTTCGCAAAAGTATCAAAATCGGCCATTTTTGGCAAAGTAGCAAAGGGGGGACCAAAGAAAAATTTTAAAAATGGGCCGATTTTTGGTCGAACTTCGGAAGGCTAAAAAAATAGGAAATACAAGTCGCCTGATGGCCTAATTAGTATGGATTGAAAGCTAAACTATCCTAGATTTGTGCTATGCAAAAAACCGCATGAAAAAAGACCTATTAGAGGAGAAATAACATTTTTCGCAAAAGTATCAAAATCGGCCATTTTTGGCAAAGTAGCAAAGGGGGGACCAAAGGAAAATTTTCAAAAATGGCCGATTTTTTGGTCGAACTTCGGAAGGCTAAAAAAATAGGAAATACAAGTCGCCTGATGGCCTAATTAGTATGGATTGAAAGCTAAACTATCCTAGATTTGTGCTATGCAAAAAACCGCATGAAAAAAGACCTATTAGAGGAGAAATAACATTTTTCGCAAAAGTATCAAAATCGGCCATTTTTGGCAAAGTAGCAAAGGGGGGACCAAAGGAAAATTTTCAAAAATGGCCGATTTTTTGGTCGAACTTCGGAAGGCTAAAAAAATAGGAAATACAAGTCGCCTGATGGCCTAATTAGTATGGATTGAAAGCTAAACTATCCTAGATTTGTGCTATGCAAAAAACCGCATGAAAAAAGACCGATTAGAGGAGAAATAACGTTTTTCGCAAAAGTATCAAAATCGGCCATTTTTGGCAAAGTAGCAAAGGGGGGACCAAAGGAAAATTTTCAAAAATGGCCGATTTTTTGGTCGAACTTCGGAAGGCTAAAAAAAAAGAAAATACAAGTCGCCTGATGGCCTAATTAGTATGGATTGAAAGCTAAACTATCCTAGATTTGTGCTATGCAAAAAACCGCATGAAAAAAGACCTATTAGGGGAGAAATAACGTTTTTCGCAAAAGTATCAAAATCGGCCATTTTTGGCAAAGTAGCAAAGGGGGGACCAAAGGAAATTTTCAAAAATGGCCGATTTTTTGGTCGAACTTCGGAAGGCTAAAAAAATAGGAAATACAAGTCGCCTGATGGCCTAATTAGTATGGATTGAAAGCTAAACTATCCTAGATTTGTGCTATGCAAAAAACCGCATGAAAAAAGACCTATTAGAGGAGAAATAACATTTTTCGCAAAAGTATCAAAATCGGCCATTTTTGGCAAAGTAGCAAAGGGGGGACCAAAGGAAAATTTTCAAAAATGGCCGATTTTTTGGTCGAACTTCGGAAGGCTAAAAAAATAGGAAATACAAGTCGCCTGATGGCCTAATTAGTATGGATTGAAAGCTAAACTATCCTAGATTTGTGCTATGCAAAAAACCGCATGAAAAAAGACCTATTAGAGGAGAAATAACATTTTTCGCAAAAGTATCAAAATCGGCCATTTTTGGCAAAGTAGCAAAGGGGGGACCAAAGGAAAATTTTCAAAAATGGCCGATTTTTTGGTCGAACTTCGGAAGGCTAAAAAAATAGGAAATACAAGTCGCCTGATGGCCTAATTAGTATGGATTGAAAGCTAAACTATCCTAGATTTGTGCTATGCAAAAAACCGCATGAAAAAAGACCTATTAGAGGAGAAATAACATTTTTCGCAAAAGTATCAAAATCGGCCATTTTTGGCAAAGTAGCAAAGGGGGGACCAAAGGAAAATTTTCAAAAATGGCCGATTTTTTGGTCGAACTTCGGAAGGCTAAAAAAATAGGAAATACAAGTCGCCTGATGGCCTAATTAGTATGGATTGAAAGCTAAACTATCCTAGATTTGTGCTATGCAAAAAACCGCATGAAAAAAGACCGATTAGAGGAGAAATAACGTTTTTCGCAAAAGTATCAAAATCGGCCATTTTTGGCAAAGTAGCAAAGGGGGGACCAAAGGAAAATTTTCAAAAATGGCCGATTTTTTGGTCGAACTTCGGAAGGCTAAAAAAATAGGAAATACAAGTCGCCTGATGGCCTAATTAGTATGGATTGAAAGCTAAACTATCCTAGATTTGTGCTATGCAAAAAACCGCATGAAAAAAGACCGATTAGAGGAGAAATAACGTTTTTCGCAAAAGTATCAAAATCGGCCATTTTTGGCAAAGTAGCAAAGGGGGGACCAAAGGAAAATTTTCAAAAATGGCCGATTTTTTGGTCGAACTTCGGAAGGCTAAAAAAATAGGAAATACAAGTCGCCTGATGGCCTAATTAGTATGGATTGAAAGCTAAACTATCCTAGATTTGTGCTATGCAAAAAACCGCATGAAAAAAGACCGATTAGAGGAGAAATAACGTTTTTCGCAAAAGTATCAAAATCGGCCATTTTTGGCAAAGTAGCAAAGGGGGGACCAAAGGAAAATTTTCAAAAATGGCCGATTTTTTGGTCGAACTTCGGAAGGCTAAAAAAATAGGAAATACAAGTCGCCTGATGGCCTAATTAGTATGGATTGAAAGCTAAACTATCCTAGATTTGTGCTATGCAAAAAACCGCATGAAAAAAGACCTATTAGAGGAGAAATAACATTTTTCGCAAAAGTATCAAAATCGGCCATTTTTGGCAAAGTAGCAAAGGGGGGACCAAAGGAAAATTTTCAAAAATGGCCGATTTTTTGGTCGAACTTCGGAAGGCTAAAAAAATAGGAAATACAAGTCGCCTGATGGCCTAATTAGTATGGATTGAAAGCTAAACTATCCTAGATTTGTGCTATGCAAAAAACCGCATGAAAAAAGACCTATTAGAGGAGAAATAACATTTTTCGCAAAAGTATCAAAATCGGCCATTTTTGGCAAAGTAGCAAAGGGGGGACCAAAGGAAAATTTTCAAAAATGGCCGATTTTTTGGTCGAACTTCGGAAGGCTAAAAAAATAGGAAATACAAGTCGCCTGATGGCCTAATTAGTATGGATTGAAAGCTAAACTATCCTAGATTTGTGCTATGCAAAAAACCGCATGAAAAAAGACCTATTAGAGGAGAAATAACGTTTTTCGCAAAAGTATCAAAATCGGCCATTTTTGGCAAAGTAGCAAAGGGGGGACCAAAGGAGACCAAAGGAAAATTTTCAAAAATGGCCGATTTTTTGGTCGAACTTCGGAAGGCTAAAAAATAGGAAATACAAGTCGCCTGATGGCCTTATTAGTATGGATTGAAAGCTAAACTATCCTAGATTTGTGCTATGCAAAAAACCGCATGAAAAAAGACCGATTAGAGGAGAAATAACGTTTTTCGCAAAAGTATCAAAATCGGCCATTTTTGGCAAAGTAGCAAAGGGGGGACCAAAGGAAAATTTTCAAAAATGGCCGATTTTTTGGTCGAACTTCGGAAGGCTAAAAAAATAGGAAATACAAGTCGCCTGATGGCCTAATTAGTATGGATTGAAAGCTAAACTATCCTAGATTTGTGCTATGCAAAAAACCGCATGAAAAAAGACCGATTAGAGGAGAAATAACGTTTTTCGCAAAAGTATCAAAATCGGCCATTTTTGGCAAAGTAGCAAAGGGGGGACCAAAGGAAAATTTTCAAAAATGGCCGATTTTTTGGTCGAACTTCGGAAGGCTAAAAAAATAGGAAATACAAGTCGCCTGATGGCCTAATTAGTATGGATTGAAAGCTAAACTATCCTAGATTTGTGCTATGCAAAAAACCGCATGAAAAAAGACCGATTAGAGGAGAAATAACGTTTTTCGCAAAAGTATCAAAATCGGCCATTTTTGGCAAAGTAGCAAAGGGGGGACCAAAGGAAAATTTTCAAAAATGGCCGATTTTTTGGTCGAACTTCGGAAGGCTAAAAAAATAGGAAATACAAGTCGCCTGATGGCCTAATTAGTATGGATTGAAAGCTAAACTATCCTAGATTTGTGCTATGCAAAAAACCGCATGAAAAAAGACCGATTAGAGGAGAAATAACGTTTTTCGCAAAAGTATCAAAATCGGCCATTTTTGGCAAAGTAGCAAAGGGGGGACCAAAGGAAAATTTTCAAAAATGGCCGATTTTTTGGTCGAACTTCGGAAGGCTAAAAAAATAGGAAATACAAGTCGCCTGATGGCCTAATTAGTATGGATTGAAAGCTAAACTATCCTAGATTTGTGCTATGCAAAAAACCGCATGAAAAAAGACCGATTAGAGGAGAAATAACGTTTTTCGCAAAAGTATCAAAATCGGCCATTTTTGGCAAAGTAGCAAAGGGGGGACCAAAGGAAAATTTTCAAAAATGGCCGATTTTTTGGTCGAACTTCGGAAGGCTAAAAAAATAGGAAATACAAGTCGCCTGATGGCCTAATTAGTATGGATTGAAAGCTAAACTATCCTAGAATTGTGCTATGCAAAAAACCGCATGAAAAAAGACCGATTAGAGGAGAAATAAGGTTTTTCGCAAAAGTATCAAAATCGGCCATTTTTGGCAAAGTAGCAAAGGGGGGACCAAAGGAAAATTTTCAAAAATGGCCGATTTTTTGGTCGAACTTCGGAAGGCTAAAAAAATAGGAAATACAAGTCGCCTGATGGCCTAATTAGTATGGATTGAAAGCTAAACTATCCTAGATTTGTGCTATGCAAAAAACCGCATGAAAAAAGACCGATTAGAGGAGAAATAACGTTTTTCGCAAAAGTATCAAAATCGGCCATTTTTGGCAAAGTAGCAAAGGGGGGACCAAAGGAAAATTTTCAAAAATGGCCGATTTTTTGGTCGAACTTCGGAAGGCTAAAAAAATAGGAAATACAAGTCGCCTGATGGCCTAATTAGTATGGATTGAAAGCTAAACTATCCTAGATTTGTGCTATGCAAAAAACCGCATGAAAAAAGACCGATTAGAGGAGAAATAACGTTTTTCGCAAAAGTATCAAAATCGGCCATTTTTGGCAAAGTAGCAAAGGGGGGACCAAAGGAAAATTTTCAAAAATGGCCGATTTTTTGGTCGAACTTCGGAAGGCTAAAAAAATAGGAAATACAAGTCGCCTGATGGCCTAATTAGTATGGATTGAAAGCTAAACTATCCTAGATTTGTGCTATGCAAAAAAACCGCATGAAAAAAGACCGAACAGAGGAGAAATAACCACTGCGCAAAAAGGCACATATTCGCCACCGACTTTGCCCGAATACGGATACGCACACGTGGAGTGAACGATAATATCCTGAAGTATGCAAGGACGCACGACGCGACATACACCTCGAATATTCTACTTAGAATCCGGACTGTTTTTCCGAATTCAAATAGAATACTTTGGAATACTTTGAAACATTCTAAACGACATACCCCGACTCCTTTTCTAAAAAAGACCAATATTGACCAGCTTCAAACAATGATGATCAGTAGTCATTGGAACATCTTAGTATGACAACAAATATTCGAGTCCGCATGCGACGCGAATACGACAGTGACGAAGGGTTTAGCAGACTTGAACACGCCCGAATACTAACGCACATCTCAAGTGCTCGCTGCATTTGCGAACCGTGCACCAACCCATAACAGTGCGGAATTTGGTATTCTGCAGTATTCAAACTCGAACAACTACGATCAAGAGTAGCAATGCCTATATCTCGTTCCTGAAATTCAGTGTGCATATTCTTGAACATGAACTTGTTTTATGTTTTATTGGATGTTTACGCTGTTGGGACGTTTATATGCTTTGGTCTCATAGGATTCCCCTTTCACATGGGGTCTTTACTTAGATCTATCTACGCGGATTACAGGAGTCTCCTTTTTGACAAACCTCTATCGCAGACGTTCTTAGGGCTTCGTCACGCTCTCCTAAAGGAATGGACAAGTAGCGAAGCCCTAATAACGTCTTCGTCGACTACTTTCTGTCTCGTGCAGTTCAATGAATGAAGACATTGTAACTATCAGCCAACAAAACTTTATTTAAGTTATACAGTATTTACAATACTTGTAAGTTGAATATCTCGATATTCAAGAGTATTTTGGAATAATAATACATGTAGTTTATAAAATAACAATTTAGTTCTACAGGAATAATATTCCTTGCAGAAAACATTTCCTCACACAAAAACTGTCAATGCAATGAATTTTGTTCATAAACAACTTACACTTTACATATAGGCTCATGGTGAACTGAGCAAGTATGAACTTGCAAGGTTCTTCAATTAAGGAAAGAGGGTACATCCAAATAATCAAGGTTTTGTGTTGTTGTTGTTGTTTGTTTTTGTTTCTCAGGTTGTAACAAGTGCTTCAAGACATTTCCACGAACCACTTTCGGATCAAAACCAGATTTTTCTGGTTTTGATACAAGATCATGGGAGAAAAGAACGAATGAGGTTCACCGGGCACATGCAGAGGCTGTTAGATATGCCAGGTGCCAAACAGAAATAAGCACTCATGTGCGCAAAACTGGCGCAAAATACTCTGTTCTTCTACAGTTGCCGTACTATGATGCTGTACGTTTTGTCATTATTGATCCTATGCACAACCTTTTCCTTGGATTAGCAAAAACTACCCTAAAGGTTTGGAAAGAAAAGGAATTGCTCACTGATAAACACTTGGACTTGCTGCAAAGAAGAGTTGATGCTATTGTTCCACCACCAGAAATTGGAAGGATTCCTTCTAAGATTGCTTCAGGATTTAGTGGATTTACAGCAGACCAGTGGAAGAACTGGGTTATTTACTATTCATTGTTTGCATTAAAGGGCCTATTGCCCCAAGAGCATTATGATGCTTGGGTGTGTTTTGTAATTGCCTGTCGCCTAATTTGTCGTCGGTCCTTAACAGTGGAACAGTGTTTGGCAGCAGAGGCAAAGATAATTGAATTTTGTAAGCATTTTGAGAAACTGTATGGACCAGAGTTTTGTACTCCAAACATGCACTTAAGTTGTCATCTTGTGGACTGCATCAGAGACTATGGACCAGTTTACTCTTTTTGGTGTTTCTCCTTCGAAAGATATAATGGAATACTGGGGTCATATCACAAGAACAACCATAACATTGGTAAGTTGGTATCTTGTATGGTTTAGAGGGATTTCAGTTAGCTGGTGCCTTGCTTGAATTTATTTTTCATTTATAAGAAAATCTTTGAAAATATATTGAAACTGATATGTCTGGGCTGCTAGGTGAGGTCTTCTTAGGGTTCTATAATTGTCTTTCTTAGACAGGTACCCAACTGCACACAAGTAAAGCATTTTCTGTAGTTAAACAACTCCTTTTTTCTGTGTCCATCAGTATTTACCTGCAGATTATGAAATGATTTCTTGACCAACCAAAACTTTAAAAATATATATTTGTATAAACAATAGAAGTGGTTTTTAGGCATGAACGCCAGTCATGATGGAAGGCATTATCATTAAATAAAAGCCTAAAAATTAAAAGGATCAATATGTATGTGTGTGTGTATGTATGTATACTTGATTTCAGCAGATGTAGAATCAGAGTGCTCAATAGAAGAACAAGAGCGAGTATACCAGAAATTGTTTTATCAACTGAAGATTTGATTAGGCATTTTATTACACCAACTATAATTATTTATTTCATGCTACATGATGGTTTAGCACTTTTCAGATAAATTAGCTTAATGGTACCTAGATTACAACAGTACACTGATTATAGCTGATAGCCTGAAGTAAAATTTTCCAGGATCTCTCCGGAAGTTAAAGTTACTATCTACATGTTTACTTTGCTAGGGATGCTTAAGCTGTTTTACGTTTATAATTATGTATAAAATAATAATTATTATTATTGTTGTGGTTCACTTCTACATGTTACATGTATATGCTTGGTTGAAATGTTATTTTCCTTTGTGTCAAACCTATCATACACAAATGTACATACATGTAACCATACACACACACAAAAAAACAACAACAATAACA
>NW_027180079.1:0-7500 GCF_036669925.1 Montipora capricornis | reverse complement strand
TTCGCAAAAGTATCAAAATCGGCCATTTTTGGCAAAGTAGCAAAGGGGGACCAAAGGAAAATTTTCAAAAATGGCCGATTTTTTGGTCGAACTTCGGAAGGCTAAAAAAATAGGAAATACAAGTCGCCTGATGGCCTAATTAGTATGGATTGAAAGCTAAACTATCCTAGATTTGTGCTATGCAAAAAACCGCATGAAAAAAGACCGATTAGAGGAGAAATAACGTTTTTCGCAAAAGTATCAAAATCGGCCATTTTTGGCAAAGTAGCAAAGGGGGGACCAAAGGAAAATTTTCAAAAATGGCCGATTTTTTGGTCGAACTTCGGAAGGCTAAAAAAATAGGAAATACAAGTCGCCTGATGGCCTAATTAGTATGGATTGAAAGCTAAACTATCCTAGATTTGTGCTATGCAAAAAACCGCATGAAAAAAGACCTATTAGAGGAGAAATAACATTTTTCGCAAAAGTATCAAAATCGGCCATTTTTGGCAAAGTAGCAAAGGGGGGACCAAAGGAAAATTTTCAAAAATGGCCGATTTTTTGGTCGAACTTCGGAAGGCTAAAAAAATAGGAAATACAAGTCGCCTGATGGCCTAATTAGTATGGATTGAAAGCTAAACTATCCTAGATTTGTGCTATGCAAAAAACCGCATGAAAAAAGACCTATTAGAGGAGAAATAACATTTTTCGCAAAAGTATCAAAATCGGCCATTTTTGGCAAAGTAGCAAAGGGGGGACCAAAGGAAAATTTTCAAAAATGGCCGATTTTTTGGTCGAACTTCGGAAGGCTAAAAAAATAGGAAATACAAGTCGCCTGATGGCCTAATTAGTATGGATTGAAAGCTAAACTATCCTAGATTTGTGCTATGCAAAAAACCGCATGAAAAAAGACCTATTAGAGGAGAAATAACATTTTTCGCAAAAGTATCAAAATCGGCCATTTTTGGCAAAGTAGCAAAGGGGGGACCAAAGGAAAATTTTCAAAAATGGCCGATTTTTTGGTCGAACTTCGGAAGGCTAAAAAAATAGGAAATACAAGTCGCCTGATGGCCTAATTAGTATGGATTGAAAGCTAAACTATCCTAGATTTGTGCTATGCAAAAAACCGCATGAAAAAAGACCTATTAGAGGAGAAATAACATTTTTCGCAAAAGTATCAAAATCGGCCATTTTTGGCAAAGTAGCAAAGGGGGGACCAAAGGAAAATTTTCAAAAATGGCCGATTTTTTGGTCGAACTTCGGAAGGCTAAAAAAATAGGAAATACAAGTCGCCTGATGGCCTAATTAGTATGGATTGAAAGCTAAACTATCCTAGATTTGTGCTATGCAAAAAACCGCATGAAAAAAGACCTATTAGAGGAGAAATAACATTTTTCGCAAAAGTATCAAAATCGGCCATTTTTGGCAAAGTAGCAAAGGGGGGACCAAAGGAAAATTTTCAAAAATGGCCGATTTTTTGGTCGAACTTCGGAAGGCTAAAAAAATAGGAAATACAAGTCGCCTGATGGCCTAATTAGTATGGATTGAAAGCTAAACTATCCTAGATTTGTGCTATGCAAAAAACCGCATGAAAAAAGACCTATTAGAGGAGAAATAACATTTTTCGCAAAAGTATCAAAATCGGCCATTTTTGGCAAAGTAGCAAAGGGGGGACCAAAGGAAAATTTTCAAAAATGGCCGATTTTTTGGTCGAACTTCGGAAGGCTAAAAAAATAGGAAATACAAGTCGCCTGATGGCCTAATTAGTATGGATTGAAAGCTAAACTATCCTAGATTTGTGCTATGCAAAAAACCGCATGAAAAAAGACCTATTAGAGGAGAAATAACATTTTTCGCAAAAGTATCAAAATCGGCCATTTTTGGCAAAGTAGCAAAGGGGGGACCAAAGGAAAATTTTCAAAAATGGCCGATTTTTTGGTCGAACTTCGGAAGGCTAAAAAATAGCAAATACAAGTCGCCTGATGGCCTAATTAGTATGGATTGAAAGCTAAACTATCCTAGATTTGTGCTATGCAAAAAACCGCATGAAAAAAGACCTATTAGAGGAGAAATAACATTTTTCGCAAAAGTATCAAAATCGGCCATTTTTGGCAAAGTAGCAAAGGGGGGACCAAAGGAAAATTTTCAAAAATGGCCGATTTTTTGGTCGAACTTCGGAAGGCTAAAAAAATAGGAAATACAAGTCGCCTGATGGCCTAATTAGTATGGATTGAAAGCTAAACTATCCTAGATTTGTGCTATGCAAAAAACCGCATGAAAAAAGACCTATTAGAGGAGAAATAACATTTTTCGCAAAAGTATCAAAATCGGCCATTTTTGGCAAAGTAGCAAAGGGGGGACCAAAGGAAAATTTTCAAAAATGGCCGATTTTTTGGTCGAACTTCGGAAGGCTAAAAAAATAGGAAATACAAGTCGCCTGATGGCCTAATTAGTATGGATTGAAAGCTAAACTATCCTAGATTTGTGCTATGCAAAAAACCGCATGAAAAAAGACCTATTAGAGGAGAAATAACATTTTTCGCAAAAGTATCAAAATCGGCCATTTTTGGCAAAGTAGCAAAGGGGGGACCAAAGGAAAATTTTCAAAATAGGCCGATTTTTTGGTCGAACTTCGGAAGGCTAAAAAAATAGGAAATACAAGTCGCCTGATGGCCTAATTAGTATGGATTGAAAGCTAAACTATCCTAGATTTGTGCTATGCAAAAAACCGCATGAAAAAAGACCTATTAGAGGAGAAATAACATTTTTCGCAAAAGTATCAAAATCGGCCATTTTTGGCAAAGTAGCAAAGGGGGGACCAAAGGAAATTTTCAAAAATGGCCGATTTTTTGGTCGAACTTCGGAAGGCTAAAAAAATAGGAAATACAAGTCGCCTGATGGCCTAATTAGTATGGATTGAAAGCTAAACTATCCTAGATTTGTGCTATGCAAAAAACCGCATGAAAAAAGACCTATTAGAGGAGAAATAACATTTTTCGCAAAAGTATCAAAATCGGCCATTTTTGGCAAAGTAGCAAAGGGGGACCAAAGGAAAATTTTCAAAAATGGCCGATTTTTTGGTCGAACTTCGGAAGGCTAAAAAAATAGGAAATACAAGTCGCCTGATGGCCTAATTAGTATGGATTGAAAGCTAAACTATCCTAGATTTGTGCTATGCAAAAAACCGCATGAAAAAAGACCGATTAGAGGAGAAATAACGTTTTTCGCAAAAGTATCAAAATCGGCCATTTTTGGCAAAGTAGCAAAGGGGGGACCAAAGGAAAATTTTCAAAAATGGCCGATTTTTTGGTCGAACTTCGGAAGGCTAAAAAAATAGGAAATACAAGTCGCCTGATGGCCTAATTAGTATGGATTGAAAGCTAAACTATCCTAGATTTGTGCTATGCAAAAAACCGCATGAAAAAAGACCTATTAGAGGAGAAATAACATTTTTCGCAAAAGTATCAAAATGGGCCATTTTTGGCAAAGTAGCAAAGGGGGGACCAAAGGAAAATTTTCAAAAATGGCCGATTTTTTGGTCGAACTTCGGAAGGCTAAAAAAATAGGAAATACAAGTCGCCTGATGGCCTAATTAGTATGGATTGAAAGCTAAACTATCCTAGATTTGTGCTATGCAAAAAACCGCATGAAAAAAGACCTATTAGAGGAGAAATAACATTTTTCGCAAAAGTATCAAAATCGGCCATTTTTGGCAAAGTAGCAAAGGGGGGACCAAAGGAAAATTTTCAAAAATGGCCGATTTTTTGGTCGAACTTCGGAAGGCTAAAAAAATAGGAAATACAAGTCGCCTGATGGCCTAATTAGTATGGATTGAAAGCTAAACTATCCTAGATTTGTGCTATGCAAAAAACCGCATGAAAAAAGACCTATTAGAGGAGAAATAACATTTTTCGCAAAAGTATCAAAATCGGCCATTTTTGGCAAAGTAGCAAAGGGGGGACCAAAGGAAAATTTTCAAAAAATGGCCGATTTTTTGGTCGAACTTCGGAAGGCTAAAAAAATAGGAAATACAAGTCGCCTGATGGCCTAATTAGTATGGATTGAAAGCTAAACTATCCTAGATTTGTGCTATGCAAAAAACCGCATGAAAAAAGACCGATTAGAGGAGAAATAACGTTTTTCGCAAAAGTATCAAAATCGGCCATTTTTGGCAAAGTAGCAAAGGGGGGACCAAAGGAAAATTTTCAAAAATGGCCGATTTTTTGGTCGAACTTCGGAAGGCTAAAAAAATAGGAAATACAAGTCGCCTGATGGCCTAATTAGTATGGATTGAAAGCTAAACTATCCTAGATTTGTGCTATGCAAAAAACCGCATGAAAAAAGACCTATTAGAGGAGAAATAACATTTTTCGCAAAAGTATCAAAATCGGCCATTTTTGGCAAAGTAGCAAAGGGGGGACCAAAGGAAAATTTTCAAAAATGGCCGATTTTTTGGTCGAACTTCGGAAGGCTAAAAAAATAGGAAATACAAGTCGCCTGATGGCCTAATTAGTATGGATTGAAAGCTAAACTATCCTAGATTTGTGCTATGCAAAAAACCGCATGAAAAAAGACCTATTAGAGGAGAAATAACATTTTTCGCAAAAGTATCAAAATCGGCCATTTTTGGCAAAGTAGCAAAGGGGGGACCAAAGGAAATATTTAAAAAATGGCCGATTTTTGGTCGAACTTCGGAAGGCTAAAAAAATAGGAAATACAAGTCGCCTGATGGCCTAATTAGTATGGATTGAAAGCTAAACTATCCTAGATTTGTGCTATGCAAAAAACCGCATGAAAAAAGACCTATTAGAGGAGAAATAACATTTTTCGCAAAAGTATCAAAATCGGCCATTTTTGGCAAAGTAGCAAAGGGGGACCAAAGGAAAATTTTCAAAAATGGCCGATTTTTTGGTCGAACTTCGGAAGGCTAAAAAAATAGGAAATACAAGTCGCCTGATGGCCTAATTAGTATGGATTGAAAGCTAAACTATCCTAGATTTGTGCTATGCAAAAAACCGCATGAAAAAAGACCTATTAGAGGAGAAATAACATTTTTCGCAAAAGTATCAAAATCGGCCATTTTTGGCAAAGTAGCAAAGGGGGGACCAAAGGAAAATTTTCAAAAATGGCCGATTTTTTGGTCGAACTTCGGAAGGCTAAAAAAATAGGAAATACAAGTCGCCTGATGGCCTAATTAGTATGGATTGAAAGCTAAACTATCCTAGATTTGTGCTATGCAAAAAACCGCATGAAAAAAGACCTATTAGAGGAGAAATAACATTTTTCGCAAAAGTATCAAAATCGGCCATTTTTGGCAAAGTAGCAAAGGGGGACCAAAGGAAAATTTTCAAAAATGGCCGATTTTTTGGTCGAACTTCGGAAGGCTAAAAAAATAGGAAATACAAGTCGCCTGATGGCCTAATTAGTATGGATTGAAAGCTAAACTATCCTAGATTTGTGCTATGCAAAAAACCGCATGAAAAAAGACCTATTAGAGGAGAAATAACATTTTTCGCAAAAGTATCAAAATCGGCCATTTTTGGCAAAGTAGCAAAGGGGGACCAAAGGAAAATTTTCAAAAATGGCCGATTTTTTGGTCGAACTTCGGAAGGCTAAAAAAATAGGAAATACAAGTCGCCTGATGGCCTAATTAGTATGGATTGAAAGCTAAACTATCCTAGATTTGTGCTATGCAAAAAACCGCATGAAAAAAGACCTATTAGAGGAGAAATAACATTTTTCGCAAAAGTATCAAAATCGGCCATTTTTGGCAAAGTAGCAAAGGGGGGACCAAAGGAAAATTTTCAAAAATGGCCGATTTTTTGGTCGAACTTCGGAAGGCTAAAAAAATAGGAAATACAAGTCGCCTGATGGCCTAATTAGTATGGATTGAAAGCTAAACTATCCTAGATTTGTGCTATGCAAAAAACCGCATGAAAAAAGACCTATTAGAGGAGAAATAACATTTTTCGCAAAAGTATCAAAATCGGCCATTTTTGGCAAAGTAGCAAAGGGGGGACCAAAGGAAAATTTTCAAAAATGGCCGATTTTTTGGTCGAACTTCGGAAGGCTAAAAAAATAGGAAATACAAGTCGCCTGATGGCCTAATTAGTATGGATTGAAAGCTAAACTATCCTAGATTTGTGCTATGCAAAAAACCGCATGAAAAAAGACCTATTAGAGGAGAAATAACATTTTTCGCAAAAGTATCAAAATCGGCCATTTTTGGCAAAGTAGCAAAGGGGGGACCAAGAGAAAATTTTCAAAAATGGCCGATTTTTTGGTCGAACTTCGGAAGGCTAAAAAAATAGGAAATACAAGTCGCCTGATGGCCTAATTAGTATGGATTGAAAGCTAAACTATCCTAGATTTGTGCTATGCAAAAAACCGCATGAAAAAAGACCTATTAGAGGAGAAATAACATTTTTCGCAAAAGTATCAAAATCGGCCATTTTTGGCAAAGTAGCAAAGGGGGGACCAAAGGAAATTTCTCAAAAATGGCCGATTTTTTGGTCGAACTTCGGAAGGCTAAAAAAATAGGAAATACAAGTCGCCTGATGGCCTAATTAGTATGGATTGAAAGCTAAACTATCCTAGATTTGTGCTATGCAAAAAACCGCATGAAAAAAGACCTATTAGAGGAGAAATAACATTTTTCGCAAAAGTATCAAAATCGGCCATTTTTGGCAAAGTAGCAAAGGGGGGACCAAAGGAAAATTTCAAAAATGGCCGATTTTTTGGTCGAACTTCGGAAGGCTAAAAAAATAGGAAATACAAGTCGCCTGATGGCCTAATTAGTATGGATTGAAAGCTAAACTATCCTAGATTTGTGCTATGCAAAAAACCGCATGAAAAAAGACCTATTAGAGGAGAAATAACATTTTTCGCAAAAGTATCAAAATCGGCCATTTTTGGCAAAGTAGCAAAGGGGGGACCAAAGGAAAATTTTCAAAAATGGCCGATTTTTTGGTCGAACTTCGGAAGGCTAAAAAAATAGGAAATACAAGTCGCCTGATGGCCTAATTAGTATGGATTGAAAGCTAAACTATCCTAGATTTGTGCTATGCAAAAAACCGCATGAAAAAAGACCTATTAGAGGAGAAATAACATTTTTCGCAAAAGTATCAAAATCGGCCATTTTTGGCAAAGTAGCAAAGGGGGGACCAAAGGAAAATTTTCAAAAATGGCCGATTTTTTGGTCGAACTTCGGAAGGCTAAAAAAATAGGAAATACAAGTCGCCTGATGGCCTAATTAGTATGGATTGAAAGCTAAACTATCCTAGATTTGTGCTATGCAAAAAACCGCATGAAAAAAGACCTATTAGAGGAGAAATAACATTTTTCGCAAAAGTATCAAAATCGGCCATTTTTGGCAAAGTAGCAAAGGGGGGACCAAAGGAAAATTTTCAAAAATGGCCGATTTTTTGGTCGAACTTCGGAAGGCTAAAAAAATAGGAAATACAAGTCGCCTGATGGCCTAATTAGTATGGATTGAAAGCTAAACTATCCTAGATTGTGCTA